>NC_133316.1:2823205-2882139 GCF_012295235.1 Primulina huaijiensis
ATGTTTGAGCATCAAGGACGTCAGGCACGACAAGCAGCCATTAGAACCATTATGAACATGCGCATGAAACCTGGGACGCCCGTGAGAGATCATATGCTTGCATTGATCGCTCAGTTTAACGTGGCTGAGGTGTTAGGGGCTGAAATCAAATCAGAGACTCAGGTTGACATGGCACTTGAGACTCTCCCTGAGATGTTCTCACAGTTTAAAGTTAGCTATAACATGAATAAGCTAAATATATCCTTGACTGAGCTGATGAAGGAACTCCAAAATGCTGAAAGTGTTCTTAAGACTAAAACTGGTGATGCATTTGTTGTTGCTTCTGCTGGGCCATCTTATTCCAAGCCGAAAGGTAAAAATGGGAATAAAAGGAAGAAGCCCAACAAGAAGGGTCCACAACAAAATGAAAAGAAGGTCAAGGTAGATGGCAAGCCTAAGGGAAAATGTTTCCATTGCGGGGAAAAAGGGTCATTGGAAGAGAAACTGCCAAGGATATCTAGCTTCTAAGAAGCAAGCTAGTGGTGAGTTATCTTTTATTGAGTCTTGTTTAGTGGTTGATTCTACTGATACTTGGATTGTAGATTCTGGAGCCACTAATCATATATGCAATACTTTGCAGGGGTTCCAAGTAACCAGAAGTCTCAATAAAGGGGAACATACTCTAAGAGTTGGCACAGGGGCTGTGGTGTCTGCAAAAGCTGTTGGAATTGTTTATCTTTATTTTTCGAATAATAAACATTTGGTTTTAAGACATTGTTATTATGTTCCGGAGATTACTAGAAATTTGATTTCTGTTGCTTTATTGTTTAGACAAGGATATTATGTCCATTTTTCACAAATGGTGGTTGATATTACCTTGAATAAAGCCCTTATTTGCAAGGGACATTTGAATAACGATTTGTATGTCTTAAAACATGATGACAGCTCTTTGCATCACATTGAATCCAACAAGCGAATTAAATTGTCTCCCACTAATGAAACTTATTTGTGGCACTTGAGACTTGGTCATATCAACCTTAATAGAATTCAACGGTTGGTAAAGGATGGTCCTTTAAGTAATTTAAAGTTGGAATCCTTGCCTGTATGTGAATCCTGTTTGGAAGGTAAGATGACTAAGAGATCTTTTAAATCTAAAGGACATAGAGCCAATGAAGTTTTGGAATTAGTGCACACTGATGTATGTGGACCAATTAATGTACAAGCTAGAGGAGGATTTGAGTATTTCATCACCTTCACTGATGATTACTCTAGATACGGTTATGTTTACCTAATGTCCCACAAATCTGAATCTTTTGAAAAGTTCAAGGAATTCAGAAATGAAGTGGAAAAGCAATTAGGTAAGAGCATAAAAACACTTCGATCAGACAGAGGTGGCGAGTATCTATCCAATGACTTTAGAACATACTTATCAGATAATGGGATAATATCCCAATTGAGTGCACCAGCTACACCTCAGCAGAATGGTGTCTCTGAAAGGAGAAATAGGACTTTGTTGGACATGGTTAGGTCCATGCTAAGTTTCTCTAAGCTCAGTACATCTTTTTGGGGATATGCTATCCAAACTGCAATATACTTATTGAACATGGTTCCTTCTAAATCTGTCTCTAAGACACCTCTTGAATTGTGGAATGGGCGCGTGCCTAATCTAAGACATATTCGGATATGGGGATGTCATGCTTATGTGCTAAAGAGAAAGATGGATAAAATGGAACCTAGATCAGAATTATGCATGTTTGTCGGATATCCTAAGGGAACAAGAGGATATTACTTCTATAGTCCTCAAGACAAGAAGATATTTGTAAGTACAAATGCAACCTTCTTAGAGGACAAGCACATAGAAGAAAGTGAATCAAAGAGTAAGGTTCTTTTGGAAGAGATTGCTAAATCATCTACTCCAGAGATCCGCACTGAACCTACTCAGTTTGAATTCACATTTCTACCACCATTAACCACTGGTTTCCAAACAAATGAAGTGGTAGAAGACATTGGTTCCAATGATCGGTCACCCCATCATATCCAAATAGAGAATGAAGGAAATGATCAAGAAGAGAACTTAAGACAACGACAATCAATACCAATTAACCAAGAACCTCCACAACTTAGACGTAGTGGGAGGGTCATTCAACCACCTTCTAGATACTTGCTCTATGGAGAATCATTTGATGCGGTTTCCATTGAACAAGAGAAGGATCCTATCACGTACAAAGAAGCTATGGAGGATATTGACGCTGACCAATGGAGGAGTGCCATGGAATCAGAAATGAGATCCATGTACACTAACTCCGTCTGGGTTCTTGTAGACATTCCTGAAGGTGTGAGACCTATAGGGTGTAAGTGGGTCTACAAGAGAAAGAGAGGAATAGACGGAAAAATAGAGACCTTTAAGGCTAGATTGGTAGCCAAAGGTTTTAGCCAAAGAGAAGGAATCGATTACGATGAAACCTTCTCACCTGTGGCTATGATAAAGTCTATTCGGATCCTCTTATCCATTGCAGCTTATTTTGATTATGAGGTGTGGCAAATGGATGTCAAGACAGCATTTCTTAATGGAAATCTTGACGAAACCATTTATATGGTACAACCAGACGGTTTTATTCACAACGGTCAAGAGCATAAAGTATGCAAACTGAAAAAGTCTATTTATGGACTTAAGCAGGCGTCTAGGTCTTGGAACATCAGATTTGATCAATCTGTGAAAGATTATGGTTTCGATCAAAATCTTGATGAGCCTTGTGTCTATAAGAAAATTTTGGATGACAAGGTGATTTTTCTTGTGCTATATGTGGATGACATCCTACTTATTGGGAATAATGTAGGGGTGATGACATCTGCCAAAAATTGGTTGTCTCAACAGTTTGACATGAAAGACTTGGGAGAAGCAAGTTATGTTCTAGGTATCCAAATCCTTCGGGATAGGAAGAACAAACGGATTGCTTTATCTCAATCNAGCACTGGATTGCTGTAAAGCATATTCTCAAGTATCTTCGCAGAACTAGAGGGTATATGTTGGTTGATTCGGCTTCAGAGTTGGCACCTGTGGGTTATACTGATTCTGATTTTCAAGCTGATAGAGATTCTCGTAAATCCACATCAGGATCTGTGTTCACATTGGGTGGTGGTGCCGTTGTTTGGAGGAGTATCAAGCAATCATGTATTGCTGATTCCACAATGGAAGCGGAGTATGTAGCGGCTTGTGAAGCAGCAAAAGAAGCCGTTTGGCTGAAAAAGTTTTTGCTAAGCCTTGAGGTTGTTCCTGCTGCATCAAATGCCATTACTTTATATTGTTATAACAGTGGTGCAGTGGCAAATGCAAAAGAACCAAGAAACCATCAGCGTGGAAAACACATTGAACGAAAATATCACCTAGTAAGGGATATTGTTCAACGAGGAGACGTGACAGTGTGCAAGATAGCATCTGCTGAAAATCTTGCTGATCCTTTCACCAAAAGCTTAACTGCTAGAGCTTTTGAGGAACATATTCAAAATATGGGTGTACTAGACATGACTCATTTACTCTAGGGCAAGTGGGAGGATAATGAAATAATGTTCGATAGTATGATGCCCATCGAGTACTTTTGTTATATGTTGATGACATTTTGAAATTAAAATAACGTTCATTTATTTGTTTAAATAAATTTATTTTGAGCAATGCATATGTCCATTGGATTGTTGTATTATTATAAATTGAGTGTTTAAGTCGTTAAACACAGAAAGATTCAATTTGTAATTCAATCCAAAATTTTATTGTCCACGATCGGTAAATAAATAAGGACAAATTATTTTGATAAGATCGTCTAAATTTTATTGAAGCCTATCTTTGGTTTGGTAATAAAATTGGGGATACATTTTGTTGTATTGGACTGGACCACGAGACATTTGAATTTGATTTGACCATACTAATTCAAAATCACCAGATTGTCGTACATAACACCTTAATCCTGAGCGGATAATGAACTTTGATTACTAACTTGAAGTTCTTTGATACATCAATGAGTGCGACCAAACTATTGGTCAATATCTCGATGTTTTGGGAATCAAAGTGAAATAACAAAGAACATATATTCGTAATATGGAATCTGTCACCTAGTCAATAGGTATGATCATAAACTCACAAGTTCTTCTACAAGACAGTAAAATCTGAGCTCAGTAATTCAACATTATTGTTGAATTAATTATGTGATGTGATCACATAGGACTGTCAAAGAGAAGATGAGGGTTGAGAAGCTATGAATATCTAATATGGGTTATATGGTCAAGATACCCTGTTTAGATGTTCTAATTGATCGACAGGGGTGATATGTTGTGTCGATAAATCAGAGGATATAATTATTGATTTTGTGCTTCAGTAATATCAATTAATTTGAGAGTGCAATCTTATCCTTTTAGTGGAGTAGAATAAGATTAATAAATTATTTTGATAAATCATGAGTTGATTGGATCAAATTAATTTATTGGAGCTTAATTTAATTGAATCCGACCAGGTCCCTTTGGTGGCTCTAATATAAACTCGGATAAATTATATGAGTTATAATTTATGGTATATGTGGGATAAACTTATCTGGACTATTATATTGCATGGAAGTTTATCATCAAATCTTCTAAATATGGTACAATATATTCTGTCCATTTAAATTTATATTTTAAAAGATATCATCATTATCTTTTACGTTACAAGATATCACAAATATATTATATATATATGTGATATTGTAACAAGTGACCACACACAATCCTACGTTTAGAGTTTGAGAGAACACCGGAGAAGGCTTGGAGGTTTGGAGCGTAGATTTAGTGCAGAGAAAGATCGAAAACACGCTTCAAAGGTAATCTCTAATTTCTGTGTGTTGTAATTAATTAATTCGTGTTAAATACGTAGAACAATCGATCCTGTGAAAGAAAAGATGATTGAGATCACAAGAAATTAATTTTTGTGATCCGATCTTCTCGATCTTGGCTAACATTTAGTTCTATAATATTTATGAGGTGTTTGTTCTTCTGTATTAAGAGAGTGTATGTTCTCTTTGGAAACACAGTAAGTGGTTATGCACCATAAAGTATCATAGTGAAATTCTTTTCATCTTGCACGTGGTTTTTTACCCTAATAATTTTTAAAGGTTTTTCACGTAAATCTCGGTGTCCGCTCAACTGAATAGCCATTTGTTCAAACCGGTTTCAGTAAACTTACTTCCGCACAGTTCACAATGATGATTTGCTGAAAACTCTACTGACATGAAGAAAGTTTCAGCATTGTTAACACAATCGAAACAAATCGAAGAAAAGTTTATTCATCCTCTTTAAATTTTTAATCTCTATCTTGACATGATTTGTAGTGGATATATTTCGGGATAGGTGGATTATGACTGTGCAGTCAAAACTCAACCCCAGACTGTTCAGCTACCAGGGGATTCTCCAGTGATTACTAATCAACAATGGAACGAACCACTTATTCGGAATGTTTGTCTGTCCTATATTGCACAAGAGATTCTCAACATTCCTCTTTCATAAATATAGTGAGTAATTCTAGATTCTGGAAGTTTGATTTGAAATGCGGGGCGGTTATCGATTTGGGATTGGAATGAACGACTTTCCTGAAAATCAGTCGAACCACAATGACATACAAAAATGGTGGTAGGCTATATGGTACTCATCTATTCCACCAAAAACCCGTATTTTCTTTTGGCGAGTTTACGAAAATTATCTTGGATTCCAAGATATAATTTATTCCTTAGAATAATATCTTCTTAAATTTAACTTCCTTATAGATAATATCTCTTGAGATATTGAATTATTGGTTTTGCCTTTCTAGAAATTATATTTATGATAATGACTTTTTAGATATTATATTTTTGATAATGATTTTCTAGATATTATATTTATGATATAATTATCTAGATATGATATTTATGATAATGATTTCTAAGATATTGTAATATTGATTTAAAAAGAGATGGTTTCTAATAGAATTCTTAATTTCCATATCTGATAGGTTTTCTTGTTGAGATAAAACTCTAGGAGAGAGAAGCTCTATAAATAAGAGAACAAGGACATTGTTGCGGTGCTCTTCGTCGATCAATCATATCATACTTTCGCACGTTGTGTTCTTGAGAGAAAATTATTCTACAAGGACGTTGCTGTTGTGAAGAGTGTAGATATCGTGTGTTGTCTTGCGTGTTAGAGACATCTGCAGACAACATTCATGACGAAGTTAGCTGAAGATCGTTTTTTTTGCTCCAAGTTTTTGGCATCACGTTTTGGCTTTCTTGAATACGTTTTGTTCTGGTTACTTGTTTTTAGAAAGCAGTTTATTTTCTCAAAGTATTGAGAAAATTGATTTTAGTCATAATCACTAGTGATTGGTTTTTGTGTAAACGTTTTGGTTTTCTAGTGATTAATTTTTGCCATAAGGCACCGATACTTGTGCAAATTTAATCTTGATCATTTAGTTATTTAAAATTAATTTGTGTTACAAACTTTAATATTCTGCTGCATGTTGTCTCAAATGTTGTAACATTTGACACAACACTTAACTCTAATAAAACACAAATTTATAATTTAGACTACTAATTATATATTTACACACATCTGTCGAGCAATATCCCTTACATACCATAACATCATCCCCACTGCGATGAACCTTGCAAAGCATCACGTACCCATCTTGAGTTGGTGCCCATTGTTTCATAACTCTGAGGACTCAACCTGTCATGCACTATTCTATTTATTGTCCGGTGGTGCTGTGTTTCTGAAAAAACGGTGATAACGGTTCCCTAAAACAGTTGTCGTTTCTAAAAAAAAAACACGCTAATCAACAACAGTTAGCTAAAATCGTTACTGTTTGTCCAAAAAACATGCTAATCCAAAACAGTTTTCTAAAATCGTTGTCGTTTGTCCAAAAAACACGCTAATCCACAATGGTTTTTGTTAAAACCATTGTTAAAGGTAAAAACACAACGGTTTTCCAATAAAACCGTTGTTTTTTAGTGTTGTTGAAGGCATATTTTCTTGTAATGATGAGATGTGTGTCAGTGTATGTGGCTAGTGGATCATACGCACAGAGGAGAGCCAGAAGAATTCTGTTGCCAAGCGTGGTGAGGGAGAGATGCAGGATAGTACATAAACAAGAGCATTGTGATCTTAGAGGCCCGACGACCAGTGTGACCGGACTTAATTATAGAGGAATATCATGAAGTTCGGAAGAAAGGCTCGAACTCTAGAACTTTAGCTGCAGCGCCTTCGCAAGCGTATCGGCAAGCTCCTACAGCTGGCCACCTAAGAGTAGATGTGGATGCAAGCTTCCCAGAAATGGGTGATTGCTAAGGGGCAGGGGGGAGTTACGTTATTCGTAACCATGAGGGCCAAATGGTGGCGGCTTTCGGCCGGGTCCGGGTCATACCAAAGCCTCGAAACGTAATGCTAGGGGAGTTACTAGCGATTCAAGAAGGCCTCATGATTGTCCGGACAAAGGCTTCCATCAAGTGATCTTATCTTCATATTCACTCTCAACGGTGCAAACAGTCACATGGTCAAGGGACGATCTTAGTTATGCTGGTTTGTGAGCTTCAAATATTCAATCTTTCGTGTCAAATTTAAAAATAATCTCAGCCTTTAACAAAATTTGTTTGTTCTTCCCTTATTCTATTTTATTGGGTGTCTACGAATTTTTCATCTTTGCTGATCAATTTGTAATGAACGATATTATTTTCATTCAACAAAAATTATGATTTTTCCTCGTTAAAAAAAAAAAGAAAAATGTAAAATGTGTAAGATAAAATTTTTAAATAAGATAAAGTTTTTAAATATAACTCATTAAACTACTTATTATATTTTTTTATTTTAATTTTATTTCTCTTTGCTCTAAATCAATTGATTATTTGTTCTAATGTTTTTTTATACTCCCACTCCCCCAGCGTTCTTACCTTTTGTAGTAAGTAAATTTTTTTTTATTAATCATATAACTTTTAAAAGATATAGTTATTGAAAGATTCGTTATTTTAAATTTAATATGAAATCCTACTTATCAAATTTATCGTACACACATTTTCGGGAAAAAAATTCAAAATTAAAAAGGGATAATTATAATTTTCTGAATAACTAAAGTTCTTGATAATTTATTTTAGGAAGCAAGAAAACTAAATAAATTTACCAAAAAAAGCCAATTAATTAGAAGGATAATATTGTCCAATTATACTACAAAAAATAAATGTGGAGTGTAAATATAATTCCCCATAAATTTATTAAGCAAGCTTTCATGATGATTTTCGTTAAATGAAAGTGATATTTTGTCAATCCGAAAGTAGTCAGTTTGCATGCATTTAGCAAGTATTGCTGATATGGTGTCAGGGCCAAAGCGTCAGATGAACATAGCCATCATCACTTAATAAGTAGAAAAGGAATCACCATCTATGACTGATTTTTGAGAAAAATCAAACTGTGGTGTAATAATTCCACAAAGTTTCGACAATTTTATTAAAATGTGACGATTCCAATGTTTCTAACATAAAAACAGACATTCAAGCTTGACCAGAGCATTATTTCTACTCGATTTTCTGCCTCCGATTGGCTACATAGACTTAACCTTGTGAGCTCCAGCATATTTACTATGCAACAATGAAGTATCAGCTCAAATCTGCCACCGGATGCAATATTAGCATTTTCGAAATTTACTCGCAACTATATGTTACTTTCATAAATTGCGGAGGCTAAGCAACTTTCCATCAGAACAGGACAAACATTTCGAACAAGATATCAAGCCAATTATAATCAATTGCAACATATTCATGAATGATGAGAAAGCCTAACAAGAAGTGTAGATATAACTCGGATTACCTATTGAGTAGCATCTTCGGTAAATCTAGCATCGAATGGAGCAGCCGCATTGTGATGTGATGAACCACCTCCAGTTCCCGATCCTTGTTGCAGTTCAATCACTAACCACCGAACAGCTTTACTCATTTGTTCCAACCGTACAGCACTTATGGGTGGAAGACCACTTTGAACGGTCTGTCCTGGTTTACTAGCAACAAATCCAGTGGCCTCATCAACAAGGCACTCGGACCCTATTCTTTGCTTCACGGATTCTACAAATTCTTCTGCTTGATCACAATAAACTCTGAACATTTCCCACCGCTGCTTAAAGTTCTCGAGCGCAGCATCCGTGGCTGGAGTTTTTTGGCCACCAGAACTTTCTTTTGCCTCCAAAGCAGCCGCAGCTGCAGCAATAAACTCCTGATATGCACTACTCAGAGAATCTACAATGCTGTCCATGTAAATTATGCAAAGCCCAAGTCCTGGAAAGTGAAACTGTATAAGCAACTCCATGTCCACTTCATGTACAACACCAACAAAGGGAAATAGTGTTCCAAACAAAACACAAAATAGTCCAAATTGCAGAACATATTCCTATATGGAACCTGTTTAAGGTAAACCAAGCATCATATTTCCAAAATATAGACCATAGGTACCTGATTTTTAACAAGAAAAAGTCCAAGTTGCTAAGCAGTCAACATATGATATATCCGAAGACTTGAGAAAAACCATGTTCTTAAATCAAAATTGTGCTGAAATTAAGAAATTACTAATCGCTGAATTTCACTAGTGTCCAAGTAAATTACAACCCAGAATGCCAAAATCAGCATTTTTCAGTAAATTTAACAGATGAAAAACAATGAACACGGCTTTTGAACAGTTAACACCAGATGGCATATAGCATGAAACCTTCAAACAACAAACTATAGCAGAATCCAACTACTTAGAATAAACCAGTAGCAAATTAGGGCATCGAATTGGGGAAAATGGGCATCAACAAAAATATTCGAGCTAAACAACGACTATAGAAAATCGTCTTTGAAGTATTTTACCTGCTCCTGGGAACGAAGAAGATTGAATAGAGACAGCTGGATGATCCAGTAGAGAAATGCTGGAGCTCAAGTTTTTGGCAGGACGAGACAGACAAGGGGGAGGATAACTTTTTTGTCATGCATAATATACTAGACATGATACAACCGGAAAAATTATAATTTCATATTCACAAAACCGACTTGTCACGGATCAATTATGTGACACAAATTTTTAATCTTATATATTTATTAAAAAAATTTATTTTTTCACTATATATATAAATCGTATTCATTAATATCAAATATATAAATACGTGAGGCTGTTTTACGTAATCATTTTTTTTAATATAGTCAAAATTTTATCAATTTCTTCGAAAATATTAGTATCACATCGTGGGTGAATGACTAAATTGTAAATAATAATGATAACAATGATGGTGGACTAGGATTGAATTTGATAAAATAAATTATCAAAATCACAAAGTTAAAAATTGCAATTTTTCTCGTATGTCTATGATTCAAAAATATAATAATATTTATTATATATATATTTATTTATAAAAAAAAACATTGATGTGAAGTCAAAAACAATATAGAAAAAAATGTTAAAATAGTGTCAAGCGATGTGTGGGTTTTTTTTTAAAATAATACAAATAAAAAAATTAATTATAGAAATTTTGTGTTTTTCTTAGTTGAATGATTGTAATAATAATTGACTTAGATTAAAATATTTCGGATTAACAAATATCAATGTATGGGTTTTTTTTATAAATAATTTAAAATTATAAATTTATTTCAAAAATAATTTTAAAATAAAAAATTTCACTTATACTTTAATCCGTGCTTACGAAGCACGGACGCTGCTCCACGTTCCAGCGTCCGTGCTTCGTAAGCACGGACACTCCACGTGTCCCATCTTTTTCCCTCACACCCTTTATCCTTCCGATCCACAAAGCACGGACGCTCCAACGTGGAGCATGGTCCGTGCTTACGAAGCATGGACGTTGGAACGTCCATGCTTCGTAAGCACGGACACTCCACATGTCCCCTCTTTTCCCCTCACACCCCTTATCCTTCCTATCCATGTCTCTTCTCTTTTCATTCTCTCCTACTTCCTCCTTCTTTTACCCTGCTATTTTCATTTCCTTCCATTTTCATTTCTCCATTTCTCTGCGCAATTTCTTCTTTCGTTACAAACTCTTCCTTCGTCACCGAACAACTTTTGAGATCGTTGCTTACCGTAGAACGAAGTTTAGAAGATAGACAATTTATTTCAGAATGACAGATAATTGAGGTCCAGAAGATCCCAGTGTCCTCTATTTACAAGCGACATATATGTCATCAACAGTTTCTTCATTAACCGTTGATGATATTGTCAAAGTGAAGAGGTCAGACAATTTGATATGGAAGTTATACACTGATAATTATATACACAATCGTGTACTTGCATATTTAAATCTTATGGATTTCTATGGAGTTTTAGAATGTGGCTCTCAACTTTTTGATAATCATTTGATTACTGCTCTTGTTGAACGTTGGCGACGCAAAACACACATGTTTCATTTTACATGTGGTGAAGCAACAGTCACGTTATAAGATGTTTCAATAATTTGGGGTCTAATAATTGATGGTGAAACAGTCACTGGAATAGATGTGTCACATAAAGTTGAGGAATTACAACACATCTGTTTGGATTTGTTGGGATTTGTGCCATCATCAAAACATTTGAAAGGTTCTCATATGCCTATCAGAAATAAGACACACACCATTTTCATCACGAACAATATGTCTTCCTAGGTTCTCTAAGAACCATTTCCAAGAATCTGATGTTTCTTCATCCACAATAGAAAATGCTAGCGGTAGAACCTGATTGTTCGCATGCAGAGTAACAGCGATCAAAATTTTGTGCTTGTATTTGCAATACAAGTGTGTACCATCGACACTAATTATTTTTCGACAATGCCGAAACCCATCAACACACGGCCTGAATGCCCAGAAAACATAGTTCAGTGTCTTACTCATTTCAGTGTTGGCTCTAGGATGCTTCCACTCCACAGCTGTTCACAGATTATATTTGGACAAAGCATACATATATTTTGGAAGTAATTGAACGGAGCTCTCCCATGTACCATAAGCAATTTACATAGCACGTTTCAAACTTCGTTATGCCTTCGTATACGAGATTTGATATCCATATTTATCTTTCACATTTTCGAAGATATACTTAATCTCGTACGAAGGATCACAACGAACAACTCTCAATAACGTATGTGTCACCATATCACTGTTCAATTTCTTACGGTCTATACCAACATAGGTAGATATACATGTATGAGGCCCGCCATATTTTGTTATTTTCCGATAATCAGTTTTGGCCTTCAAAGAAGCGCGAAGTTCCCATCGACAAATGACCGTAGAAGAATTATTTCTGCAACGTAATTTCCACAAACTGCGTGTCTATCCACGACACGGTACTCACGTCTGACCACTCTAACTGAATAATCCTTCACAGATGCAATAATATCATTCTTATCTTTAAATAACATATTAACACATAATTCACCTATATCCAGATTGTAATATTTTGTTTGCATTCCAGAAGGTACATAAACAGAATCAGGAGGCTCTTCCCCAAAAAATGTATTGAAAAATGATGGTATTTCAGAAGTGTTTGGAATAAATGGTACGGTCTGCCTCTGTAATGTGTCACGAGGTGGTTGCCGAGAAGATGTGCCCTCATCAGGATTTGTAAAAGTATTCACTTCATCATCATCATTCACTTCTTCTTCTTCAGACTCGCTATATGACATATCGGGTTCAGAATCACTCCTACAAATATCATTATTATTGATCCCAAGATCCACTTACATCATTGAAATTTATATCACAAAGTCCTTCAGTAACCTGTGGAACATAATATTCTAGATCCTGGAAACCACCATATGTAGAAGTACGGGGTTGGTTATCGAAACCTGAATCGGATGCATGAGGAACATAGTATTCAGGATCATCAAATCCAACATGATGCTCAATTGAATTTGCTTTCACGTATAAATGCAACATATGCATATTGCCACATTGCATTATAAACTGTAAAACATCATCATCAACGAGATTGACTTGAATTTCATGCCAAGATGATCTCTCCATAAATGAATATTTTGTTGACAACTTCAGAGAAAAATTCGTTGGATCGATTCCTAACATTTTATGCACAACTTCAACCAACTCCAACAAATTAATAAATCGTAATACTCGTATCAGTCTAACAAATGGAATGCTATGTTCAACTGATCCATTATCAATAACTACATGACCACTAAAATATAAGAGTACATCGATGTTAGACATTTTGCCGATGGAATTTGAAAGAAAATTTATGTAGATTCAAAGAGGAAATTGATAACTCATTCTTCAAGTTCACAAAAATTATATAGACGAAAAATGATAAAGAATATTTATATTACAATTATTGAACTTCACGTGAACATTCAGAAATTCAGAATTCACGTGAAAGATTCTGGAAATGAACGGATAGAAAAGAAGTGATAAAAGAAAAAAGACAGACTTAAGTATGGAAAAAGAATATAATATACAGAGTCTGTGCTTTGTAAGCACGGACCGTCGTACGTGGAGCCTCCACATTGGAGCGTCCGTGCGTGGAGCTTGTCCCTGCTTCGTAAGCACGGATTGCAGTAAATTTGAAAAAAAAAAAAATTAATTTTAAAATAAATTTATAATTTTAAATTATTTATAAAAAAAATCCATCAATGTATGGCTCAGTCACCCGTGATTTTCATTCCTACATTATTAGTAAATGAATTATTTGTTATGTTGTGGTACACCAAATTATAAAATGTACTTGTTTAAATAAGATTAATTTTAATATCTATAATATTTTTTAATATATTGTTATCTAATACACGCTTTTAAAAATTTGATTGACTAAATTAAATTTGGCACATGATAATTATAATAACAATATTATATTTCTTTTAATATTATTTTTGTTATTCTTTAGTTAATTTTTAGTATGATACAGTATGATATACTACAATAATATTTTAAACTAATATTCATAATTAGTTAATATTTGTTAAAAGTAGTATGTTTTAAAGTGGAATAATTATTAGTTTCATAATTATTTAAAAATGTTATTGAACCAATTAATATTTGCTTAATATAATAATAATAACAAAATTGGAAGTAAGATCTTTTATTATTAACATGTGGGAAACGTGACTGTTTCATTTCCAGGTGGTGATGCCCACTGTGGAAGCAGATGTGGCATTTGGGCTTGGAAAATTTAAACTATTTGCAAGTATGTAAAAAGATATTATTTTATGACATTTATGGTCCATTTTAAATTGGATATATTGTGCATATGTTTAAGTGATTATTTGACTTCTTTAGAGACTGGTTCAAACACTTAGTGGTGGTCAGAAACAAAGGGTTGCCATTGCTGGTGCACTGGCAGAAGCATGTAATATGTAAACTAGTTCTTTCTACAATAACCCTATAATAATGTAATCTTTGTTTATTGCTTGGCTATTATAAAATTTATCTCCAATATTTAGGAGACGGCACTGCAGAGAGTGTTGATGAGTCATTTCATAGTTGTTGTTTAGATCAATATCTTTTGATTGCATCATGGGCGGAGCTACATGAAGATATACTCGGGCTTTAGTCCGGGTGGCCTAATTTTTTTTAAAAAAAAATTTATATGTAAATTTTGTATAATTTTGGAAGAATATGATATTAACTCGGGTAGATCAATTTAAAATATTAAAAGATTCTAGTATTTAAAATTATAGTCCGGACAGAACCATATTTCTGGCTCCGCCACAGGAATGCATAATGGGATGGTGGTCTCTCAATTGGAGCTGATCCAGGAAATGTGTGAGGGGCGACTTGGTTGGGGTACAATTTCTTACTTTTGGAGAGTGAAACTTGTATTTTTAGAAAATTTACCCAAACTTTATTTATTTGTTAATTTTTTAACTTCCTCCACCCTCCTTCTGAAGTGTCTGTCACTTGTTAAAACTAAAGCAATTCCTTTATCTAACCAAGACTGACATCACTTGGCTTTTCTTCTTAGTCCTTTGCTTGGAAGTCTGTATTCGACTTGATTTGAACATGCTACTAAAGAGATTTGAAATAATGACTTGTATTCTCATTGAATAATGGTGAAGAATATATGCACGTACAAGAGATTGAGTTGTGGACCAAATCTCATTCAAATCAATCAAATATTCTAAATATGGCTAATTACCTAATCTATGAGATATGATAATAGTATAGACATATACAAATCATAAATAGAAGATACACGAGATAATTAAACATAAGTAATAAAATAATTCCTCTAATACGCCCCCTCAAGATGGAGCTCGGGCAGAGAGTCCAATCTTGTCCTTTAAAAGTTGAAAGTGAGTGCGGGGAAGAGGCTTGGTCAGGACATCGACTAGTTGATCTTCTGAGGACACATGAGTGACACGTAAAACTCCACTTTGTACTTGGTCTCAGATAAAATGATAATCTATTGCAACATGCTTCATTCGAGAGTGGAAGACAGGATTGGAACAAAGATGGGTTGCACCAACGTTGTCACAGTAGATAACTGGAGCAACAGGAAGACAGATGCCAAGCTCAGTTAGAAGAGAACAAATCCAACGTAGCTCAGCAGCTGTAGAGACAACTGAACGATATTCGGCTTCAGTGGAGGAACGGGCAACTGTACGTTGTTTCTTGGAGGACCAAGATATGGGATTGCGACCAAGATAAACAATGTAAGCACTGGTGGAGGTGTAGTCATCCTTATTACCGGTCCAGTCAGCATCGGAGAAGGCATGGAGAGAGAGATGTGTCACGATGCAAGGCAATACCAAGATCAGTTGTACCAGAAAGATAGCGAAGTAAGCGTTTGACAGCTGTCCAATGATCGGTAATTGGTCAGTGCATGAACTTAGACAACTTATTGACAGCATACGCAATATCAAGGCGAGTGAGGCATAAGCATTGGAGACTTCCAACAATTGTTCTATATTCAGAAGGATCTGATAAAGCGGTGCCGGAAAGAGCTGTAGGTGTTGGCTCAGTGGCAATGGGTGTGGAGATGGATTTGGCTCCTATCATATTTGCACGAGTGAGAAGGTCGATGATGTATTTTCGCTGAGAGAGAAGTAAACCAGCGGAAGTAGAGACAACTTCAACACCAAGAAAGTAAGTTAAAGCACCAAGATCTTTGATGGAGAATCTTTTGCCGAGAAGATCAATAAACCGTTGAACTATAGTAGCATTGCATCCTGTAATAATTATGTCATCAACATACACAAGTAGATAGATTAGAATGCCGTTGGTGTTGAAGACAAATAGTGATGTGTCCGCATGAGAGTTTGTAAACCCAGAGGCTAGAAGAAAGTGTCGTAGCTCATTGTACCAGGCCCGAGGTGCTTGTTTGAGACCATAGATAGCCTTGCGTAACTTTCATATATGTGTGGGATTGTCACGATCAATAAAGCCTGGTGGTTGTGCCATGAAAACATCTTCAGAGAGATTACCCTGAAGAAAGGTGTCAACGTGAGGCTCATTTACTCTAATGACAATTAATGATCAAACAATAATAGTTTGATATAAATCCGCAGCGGAAAAAGGTTTAAAATACTTTAAAACGGACCTCAGGGCCTAGAAAAATTTCGGCATGACCTCCTCGCAAGTAGGACATCCCGAAAACTCAAGCAACATTTTATATCAAAATATACTCCAACTAGAGTCATTAAAACAAAACCGAAGTTAAACAACCTATAGCCGCACTGGCCAGGACTAAACAGAAATTAAAACTTACCAAATACTCACCAGATCATAAGAATCACATAGTCAACTCAGAAAATCACAAAACAACCAAATACCACTACAGATACACGGGGCATCTCCCCGGCAAATAAAGTACAATACAAAACTGAAACAAACTCAAGACATACATATAGACTAACTGGGAGACTCCACTGAACAGAACCAAGCAATCCAACCTCAATCCCGAGCTCCACTGGCGGAACCTCGGCCTGATGCTGCAAAACGACTCGGGAGATCTACCATGGTGCCCAATAGCAACCACAGCAGCCCTCCCAGTAAACAACTGAGGTTAGGATTCTTGTATGAAACAGTTCAACAATAACAACAATAATCATAAATCATGCATAATCATATAATGAAATGTAATATGCAATGCATGAAAGCTCAACGAATAACCGGGATAACAGGAGCCAACAAACGGTACGATAACAACTGGAATAATGCTCGAACAACAACACAGGAGAGCTACATCGTCATGCAGCTAAACCGCCCTGCCAAGTATGCGAGGTATGCCAAGCTGTGCTGAATAACACCCCTGACTCGGCCTCCATACAGTTGATACGCTATAACAGGATGGCACAACAGAACGATCTAGATGACACAATCCCAGCGCTCACCTCAAAAGGCTGCACTAACCACGGGATTGTTCAATCACATCTACGGTCTCATGTGTATAGGCCTATCAGCCACACAATGATCCCGAGATAAACAACAGTGCCAGATAACAACGGATATCAACAATTGGCTAACAAGAACGATAGGGCTCAACATGAATGTCATAACTGTATGATCGATGCTAAATGCCAATAATATGTCATAATAATAAACATAGACCACAACGAAGGCATTTAACAATTTACAACAGTCAACAAGTCATAATCACGATCCATGTAACACAGAATGACAATTAAACATAATTTATGTTTTACCGTCGTATGTTACCGAGCTGTAACATACCTATACCAACTTGAAACTCCAATATCAATTTCTATTCAAGACTCTCGGCCTAAACAAAACCACAATAAGCCGATCATGAAAACTACATTCCATACCAATGTCCAATTTGGCACAAAAGAGCATAAAATTCATATCTCGCTCAATATTAACTCAAATCAATATCCGCCAATTGGAAATGAAAGATAACTCAATTATCTAAGTTTATTTAGTTGAAACCATCTTCAGAGTCTCAGTAAATTATTCTCAGAATTTTCAAGAACACACTGCCACTCAACAGATTTTCGGACAAAATCTCGTACTGAGCAGTTTTGGAAAAATGAGTATAACTATCTAAATTCTTAATAGAATTTAACAAATCTTATATCATTACGAAGACAACACATAGCTCTACAACTCTTATTTGAATCACAAGTCCAGAATCCGAGCG
Source organism: Primulina huaijiensis (assembly GCF_012295235.1). NCBI lineage: Eukaryota > Viridiplantae > Streptophyta > Magnoliopsida > Lamiales > Gesneriaceae > Primulina > Primulina huaijiensis. The sequence goes on from NC_133316.1 coordinate 2,841,278, forward strand.
CATAATTTACAAAAACTCGAATTATAGTAGATATTGAACACAGCTCCAACACAGAATTTCATTTGACACATTTTGGTAGAAAAATCATATCAAATTTGTTTCTTATTGAAATTTGATGATTTTAGAGGCTATGAACAGCTAACATAAAGCACTACAAATTTTGTTTAGGTCATTTCTACAAATTCAAATTACAAAAATCGCAGCAACCCAAAAACTCTCACCCAAAAATTGGAAGAATTCGCGCAGAACAGAGCACCGGAACAGCAGCTTTGATCTACCCGAATCCTTGCTCAAACTTCACAATTTTTGACTTGAATCGAAGCTTAGGATGTTAGAAAGACACCCCTTTAGACAAATCGAGATTTCAACGTCGGACGGAGGAGATATCGTGATTTTACCGTGGTTGCTCCAAGGGTGACGGGAATTTGGGTTTTCGTTCTTTCTTTTCTTCCTCTTCTTTCTCTCTTTTCTTTTCTCTTTTGAATGAGATATGTGTGTATTGTATGTATTTAATAATAATAATGGATCACCAAAATAGTAACCCAAGCCCATTTATCCCGGTCTGAATTTATTTTGCTCTCGTGTGTTATTTAAAATCTATATGTATTTTATATCATTAAATTCTCTGATATTCTAAAATACATATTTTTAACACACTTCTTGAATTTTATTGGCATAAATAATTATTTTAATTTACAACTCAATAATTATTCTAATTATGCCAAATTACCAGATAATTAATTACAGGGTCTTACAGTTGACATCAAGTTGACGAAGAGACCACCCTTGACTGACAGCAAGACTAAGGACCAAGCGAACAATGGTTGGTTTAATAACTGGACTAAATGTGTCATAATAATCAACACCAGAACGCTGATGGAACCCTTTAGCAACAAGTCGTGCTTTGTACCTGTCAATCGAGCCATTAGGTAAACGTTTAATTCTGAAAATCCATTTGCAACCGACAATGTTTTGCGTTGATGCAGGGGGAACAAGTTCCCATGTTCCATTCCGCACAAGAGCATCGTACTCCTCAGACATAGCCTGACGCCATTTATGATCTTTAAGGGCTTGGGTTAATGTGTGCGGGTCAAGTTGATGATTTGAGGTGAAAGTGGCGATAAGATTAAGTTTTTGGACGGGTCTATGAATTTGATTTTTAGCAAGAGTGGTCATGGTATGGGTGTTGGTGATTGGGCTTGGAGTAGGAAAGTTGGGTGACAGTGGTAAGGAAGTAGATGAGAGATTAGTTGGGTCAGTGTGTGTGGAATTTTCGTGGCAATCAGGTGGTGTGGCTTGGTCTGTCAAAATGTGGCTCAGCATAGTGTCGGAGGATGTGAGATGGTCGACTAGAGGTTGGGTGTGGGATGTATCTGAGCTTGGTGGCAAAGCTATGGAAGACGTATTGAGTGGCGCAACCGTATTGGGAAGAAGTGATGCTGACGGAAACCAATTTGGGAGTGTTTATACATTTGTACGACTAAGATGACTTTGAATGGATTTGAATGGAAAAATAGATTCCACAAATTTGACATGACGAGATGTGTAAATTTTGGAGGTGGAAGGATCAAGACAAAGATAGGAACTTTGGGTGAGAGAGTACCCAACAAACACACAAGGGATGGAGCGAGACTCAAGTTTATGATGAGAATATGGACGAAGCCATGGATAGCATAAGCATCCAAAGATACGGAGTGTCGTGTAGTTTGGGGGATAACAAAAATTGGATTGATAAGGAGAGAAAAGGGAGAGTGTGGGTGTGGGCATGCGATTAATGAGATACACAGCGGTGGCAAAGCTGTAGTTCCAATATATGAGGGGAAGGGAGGCGTGAGTAAATAGAGAAATGCCAGTTTCAACTATATGACGATGTCGGCGTTCAGAGAAACCATTGTGTTCAGGTGTATGTGGGGGGAAAGTGAGATGAGAAATTCCATGAAGGATAAGAATTGATCAAATGCTTGATATTCTCCACCATTGTCAGAGTAGAGAGTGACAATGGAGTGTTTGAAGTTATTTTCTACTAGTGCTTTGAAACGAATAAAGACATCACATACATGAGATTTCTTCTTTAAGGGATAATACCAAACATAACGTGTAAAATGGTCAACAAAAATAACATAATACTTAAAGTCATCCACAGAATAAACGGGGGAGATCCAAACATCTGAAAATATGATTTGTAAAGGGTGAGATGAAGTAAGTGTAGATGTAGAAAAAGGAAGCTTATGACTTTTATTACTTAAACACGCATTACAATGAGATTTTTGTGACATAGAGTGAGGTAAGGAAAATGCTGACATAATATGTTGTAGAATGGGTGATGATGGATGACCTAATCTAGAGTTCCATGCAGAGGAAGTGGTCTTGACGCTGGAAAAGGCAACAAGTGGAGAAGACACCGTTGGATAGGAGGTTGGCCACTCATAGACGCCATGTTTAGTGTTTCCCATCAAAAGGATTGCCCCTGTACTTAGACCCTTAACATGAAAAACAGAGGGTAAGAACTCAATAGAAACATTATTGGTATTTCAAAATTGATAGATAGAAATAAAGTTCTTTTTCATATTTGGCACGCATAGAATATTATGTAAATTAAAGGTGCGAGCATGAGTAGGAAGAGTGGTGGAACCAGTGTGGGTAATGTTAAGACCCGAGCCATCACCGATCATAACGTCGTCAGACCCTACATAAGGAGTGTGAATTGAAAGATTATTCAAATCTGTGGTGACATGGTGCGACGCCCCACTATCAAGTAGCCATGTGTGGGTGTCGGTGGTATCGAGAGATGCAAAATGTGCACGTGGTTGCCATGGAGAAGCATGACGTGGAGCCGGTGGTTGTGGTGACAATGGAGCAGAAGGAGATTGAGTGTTGACAAGTCGAAAAAGGGAGCAACGTTTGGCAGTGTGTCCTGAGCACCACATCCTTGGCAATATCCAAGATATGGACGTGGTGAATGACGGTCGTTACGCGGAGCATTTGACTGTTGTCCTTGATTATGAAGAGCAGGTGTGGAAGGTAGCCAAGGTCGATTGTTGCGTTGATTGGCAGGGTTTGCGGTAGCCGGAAAGATTTATGGCGGTGTGTTGGATTGTTGGAGACACGCCTCCTTGTTGATAAGTTTTTCATGGATTTCATCAAAGGAGATAGGCGTGTCCGGGCATTAACCGCATCGACAGTACCTTTGTATTCTTCACCAAGGCCATCAAGGATTTTATCAATGAGATTTTCTTCATCAACGGGTTTACCAAGGAGAGCAAGTTCATCAGCTCTATTCTTAATAAATTGCATATAGTCAGAGATCGTTTTGGAACCTTTGACAAAATTCTTTAATTGGTCCTTAATCTGTTTGATGTGACCACGACTTGGTTTCGCATAAGTATTAGCCAAGGTGGCCCACGCCTCCTGAGCGGTGTTGCAGCGGGCAAGAAGAGGTTGAATGGATAGAGAGACTGCACCAAGGAGTGCACTGAAAAGAAGACGATCCTGGCGTTTCCATGTTGTGTATGTTGGATTTGGAGCCGACTGACCACTCACAGTGATAGTTGGTGTAGGACTGGGATGAGAACCATCCAGAAAGCCAAAAAGATCATATCCTTCTAAAAGGCTTTTGATTTGGAGGCTCCACGTGATGTAGCTGCTGGTGGTCAATTTTGTGATGTTTGTAATATTGATGGTAACAAGAGGGGTATTTGGGTCTTGGGTATTTTGAATAGTGGTATGGGAGGTTGCAGAGGTTTCATCAGAAGCCATTATAGTTAAGCAAAGAAGAGAATATTACGTGAAGAGAAAGGAAAAGGGAAGAGAAAATTGGCCAGAAACGTGATGCTCTCATACCATAAAGATATTTGAAATAATGACTTGTATTGACATTGAATAATGGTGAAGAATATATACAAGTACAAGAGATTGAGTTGTGGACCAAATCTCATTCAAATCAATCAAATATTCTAAATATGACTAATTACCTAATCTATGAGATATGATAATAGTATAGACATATATAAATCATAAATAAAGGATACACGAGATAATTAAACATAAGTAATAAAATAATTCCTCTAATAGCTACTACATAACATGAGTGTATGTCGCTCTGTGCCGGATTGGGGTTATTCGGGCAGTGAAAAGCTCCCTGGCTAGTTCGAAAGGAACTACAGCATTATGGATCACCCATCGACTTGAAGAACTCGAGTATGCCGATGGAACTATCTACATGGAAGATGGCAGAGTTGCTTTACAAGACAATGCTCGAGAGTAAAGGATTTTGTTGATACTCGACAAGCCTCTTACATTAATCAAATTTATTGAAGATGATGGAATATTTTCAGGACTGTGAACTGTAAAAAAACTTCCCAGTCTTAGCAAGTGGTTCATTTTCTTGTACTAGTCCATTTTGTTCAAGGATTAACAATTTTTGGTACACGATGTGTTAAATGTTAAAAATACTAGTACTCCGATGTATACAACGATGTGTTTATAATAAAAAATACTTATATTCTGGTGCACGCATTGCGTGCTTGTACAGTTTGTTACTCTGAACGAAAAAAATTGAATGATAAAATTTAAAACAAATGCCAAAGATATAGTGTTTTTTTAAATAAATAGTCATTAAAATGGAATAGATACATCTATTTTATGAATTTTATTATTTTACAGAGATTAGTGACATTTTAGTAAATAAAAAACACAAAATGACAATGTGAGTGTTATTTTGAAAAATAAAAAAATATCCAATGGCTAAAAAAAGAGGAGACTATATAAAATGATTAATTTACTTAATAATGTTAATTTATTTAAAAACTAAGTTAAGATATAATAGTAATTTCATCCAAAAATTTATAATTAATTGAAAAACAGTTAATATTCGTATATAGCAAATTTTTATGTAAGGATTGGGTGTTATATGGGGCATTTGTCCTTGCTATGTGATATAATTGATTTTATCTTTTCATATATTATAAGATAATAATTTTAAATATATATTATTAGTGGAAAATAATTATTATTTTTTGAACGAGGTTAATGAACAAGTTATCATGTAGGCTTAATTAAGCCCACTAAATCTAAACAAAACTTTGTGTAAGACGGTCTTACGGATCGTAGTTTGTGAGGCATATATCTTATTTGGGTCATTCATGAAAAAATATTACTTTTTATGTTAAAAGTATTACTTTTTATTTTGAATATCGATAGAGTTACAAATAAATATTCGTAAGACCGTTTCACAGGAGACTCGCTAAATTTATGGATATTGTATAAAAGCGATGTCGTATTAGAGAAAACAAACGCACATCAACGGAAAACCCCCCATTGTAGAGATAAGAGAGATTTGAGGAAAAATGAGTGTGGCTACGGCGTCGTATCTTGCCCGGCGAGCAGCGCAGAAGGAGAGAGTAAGGATCCTCTACCGGCGAGCACTCAAGGATACTCTCAATTGGGCTGTCCATCGCCACCTCTTTTACCCCGATGTAACGGTTTTCATTTGATTCGTAGATTTTATTGGTTGGATGCTCTTTGAATATGTTGGAAAAAACTCAGATTCCGTTAAGATTGAGACGGTTTCCTCTGTTTTTGTTGTCTTTCCAGGCTGATGCCCTGAGAGAGAAGTTTGAAGCTAACAGACAAGTGGTTTGTTTCTCTTCTCTGATAGAATTTATGTTTTTGGTGCCGATTTCATTGTTTTAATGATTGGTATACATTTCACAATAGAATCAGTCAGCAAACAGGTTAGGCGTTTGGTTGACCAAGAATAGTTGGTCCGCTAGCTTTGGTTGGTAGGTGAATGTAAAGAATTTGTAGTATTAGCGATTTATGTGTCATACTTTGATTTGAACATTTTGTTTAATGATTAAAAAGTGCATTTTTTTAATCATTTAATTTTATTTTTTTTGGGATTCGCTGCATTGATGATGCTGTCAAGTAATCTTGCTGATAAAGATTCTTTTGGGTGAGAATGCTGAAAAATTGATGATTCTAATTGCATTGTCTTAACTTCTCTTTCCTTGTTTTTGTGCTGCCCGGGGATCGTCAGGAAGATATTGAACTCATTGATAGAATGATTACTGCTGGTGAAGCAGCACACAATAAATGGCGGCACCCTGACCCGTACATTGGTAAGTTCTAGGTTAGCATCTTGATTGGATGTATAATGAATAGGTTATATTTATTATACAGAGAGAAAAACTAGTCAGACTGATGAGGAGAACGAGAGATCTTTAAGGAAACTATACTAACTTGCTAGTTTAGTACACATGAATGTGTCTCTTCAAATGATTGAGAATAAGAGTTTTGGTGTTTGTATATACTGTGTTCAGATTTTGAAGACATAAATAGTTTAAGTAACTGAGCACTTACTTAAACAATCATGTTTAATCTTGCTTTAAGTACATTAATTAGTGCAATAGGCAGATATGTGGATTCACATAAATAGATGTAGATTTACCTTTTAATATTTTGCAAGTTTAATGTGTTGAAGCATGTTTCTATCTCTTGAACTTTTCTTCCTCTTCTGTTTCTTCTCGTCTGAAACTTGATATTGAGTAGTTTTGGTTTCAATATGAGAAGTACTTACTACTTGAATTGTACCATCTGATTAGGATTGTTTTGTATATTTTTGGCTTACTACATTTTTATGTCAACAGTTCCATGGGCTCCTGGTGGCTCCAAATTTTGCCGGAACCCAACACCACCTTCTGGGGTACTTGACCAAAACTTAATGCTTACATTGTTGAATTAACTGTTTAAGTATTCAGTTTTCTATAGAACCAACTATTTTCTTTTTTTTGCGTTATTGGATCCTCAGAATCTCACCAACTGCCTCTCTTTACAAATGTTGAAGTGTACCTTTTACCTTTATAGGACTGTTTGCATTCTATCTTTTTGTTACTCTTTGACACTGGAGTAAAATGGTTTCTGAAAATTGAGTATGAAGCATTAGTTTTAACAATTAGGTCAAATTTTTGTGTCCATCTTGGTTCTCTTTGTTTGTTGGGAATGCTTCTCTATCTTGTCCTTTGTTTTTCCTTCTGGTAACCACATGCTTCTCTATCTTCTCTGTTTTTTATCTTCTGGCAACCATATATTTGTGTGGTTAGATAATATGAAAATATGAATTAAGTACAATTCCTTTCTTTCAAGAGTGTTCCTGTCCTCAGCAGTTTGACTGTTAAATCTTACTACCTTTGTTCTTATTACTGTAGCAATAAGGAGGTGATGGTTTGTAAACTTTATTTGATTGAAAATTTCAAGTTTGAAGAACTTGATTATGAAGCCTTGTTTCCTGTGAAACCATTACCGAGAAGTGCAAATAGTAGTTTTATTTTGGTGTTTCACTATTGGCTCCAAGGGATAATCCTTTCCATCTGATTGTCAACTTATAACGTTCCATTGCTACAGATTGAGATTATTTATGACTATGGTCGGGAAGATAATGACTGATCTACAACCTCATCCTTGGAAATAAATATAAGGTTAGTGTTGTGCTGTTTCTTATGTGGGAGGGGCTTACAAAAATCATTTTGGGTGGCCAATGATATAATCATAAACTACTCGTCACCTCAATGATAAAGAAAGATTTGTTTCATATTATTAATTTTTGCAATGAAAATGATAATAATGTAAAAGATAATTCAGCTTTTTCAAGGGTAATGAACAACATATGCACTAAAACTTTATTTGGAGAAGAATCGATTCCTGACTTTTTCTTTTGACAAAATATCTTGTAACAAAAATAAATTTTATGGAAAATATAATCTGTTTTGCAGATTGAAGGGTAGCAAGAATTAGCAGGGTACCTCAGCCTTGCTTGCGATTGCATTTAGCTGATTTTACTGTGTTTCCGTTAATTTCACCTCATCTTTCTTTCTGAATAAACAGATTGACAAGGTGCACTTTACAAGGGAGCAGATTGTTATCAATCTAGTTTCTGTTTGTTTCGAGTTAATTATATTTCGGACTTTTGGATCGGAGATGTTGATCTTTAGTTTATTTGATGTATCAAGCATGTTCATTCTCGAAATCAGTTAGTCAATGAAAATGGTCGAGTTCTGAACTTGATGGATATCGATACCATCTCATTGTGTCGTCGTTACATAATCTGGCAGTCGGGGCATGTGCCCTTTTTCCGCGCCTGTACGATGTATTTGAAACATACGGTAAATATTTTTTGTTTCGTCTTGTCGTGTTCTTTTGTCAACTGTCTAGCTATATGTTTTACGGAATAAAAAAGATGTGAAAACGGGATGAATTTCAGTAGAAACAAGGCTTGTTTCAAGAATCGCAGTAGCTAAAACTAACGTAGAGTGTAGATGGACTGAACAAATTCCTTCTTCCCAGATATGATAAGACTGAGGCAATATTGGAATTGGGATTACAAACACAATAACAAAGAAATAGTTTATATCGGAATTCTTAAATCGATTTGAAAGGAAGAGGCCGTGGAGTGGAACTGGGGACTTCGATCTTATGCTTTATCCTTTCGATTTTCTTCTCCTTTTTGGGTCTCGAGTTCCCGTAGGATCCTTTAAATCTCTCCCTTTTCTCGGTCTTCTTGTTTCTACGCCGGCAAAGGATCGGCACCCCCGTAGTCGATGTCTCCAGGGACGAAAATGCCGCCTGATGTTCCACGGCCGCCGTCGTCCGCCTGGCCGCCGCAATGCACCATCCAATCACGCTTTTGCGGCGAGGTGGATTGATTTGATCAGTGCTTTTGTTTTTCTTAAACGCTTAAACCCCTATCAAATTCAAAGATTGCTAATTAATTGTTTTGACAACTGGGGTTATGTATGATGTAAGTATCATGTAACATATTCGTGTGTATACTCTGATATTTCAACTTGTACCCCTAAAGTTTTGGAAATTACAGTTTGGACACTGTTTATTTTATAAATTCTTTGCCCTTTAGATTATTTCGTTGGACATGAGGAAATTAAGCATGACTTTCTTTTATTTTTCATTCACAACAAGATATTTCTATATAAATTAAGTTTTATTAGCTTTCAACATTTTTTAGACGAGAGAATTTTGTTGTAATTGTGTCTCGAATTTGAGATCTCGTTTTAATCTTGGAACATTGATGAATGTTATAAGTTTACTTTCATTATATTATGTTATATATGTACTCTCAATTAAAGGTTTTAATTAGTATGTCATTGAAATTTTTTTATAATTCAAAAAATATATTTTAATCATTCAATTCAATATTTTACTGTTCTTTTTTTGTCATTTCGATTTCAAAATTTAATAACTTTTTATTTTAATTATTTTTATAAAAATGCTTAATTTTCTTTTTCTTTCTATCGATCTCAGTTATTGCTTGTGTCACGACCTGTTGGCATATGTAAAATGGATTATGAATAAAAATAAAATGAAGATCCAAAAAATAAAAGAAAAAATTTGTTTGATATGGTCTCATGAGTCGTGTTTTGTGAGACATATCTTATTTGGATTATCGATGAAAAAGTATAATATTTTTTATACTCAGAGTAAATAGCGATGGAAAAAGAAATAGTGACGGATGATGTGTGTGTTTGCGCTATATACATCACACATATTTCCTTCGATTAATGGATACAAAGGGATCGATTTTCATACTCGTAGCTCCTCTCATTCTCTTGTGATTATATCAAAGTGTGTGTCAAGCTTTCTCAATGGAGCTTAGCGGGTCCACAGCCATTTCATGGGCAAACTCCATATCTCCTATTCTCAACTTCCCTCGAACATTTTCAGTATGTTAATTAATTTCTAGTATATATGAAAAAGTTTGGTCTTTTGTGTGAATCTTTCAGTTTTGAGTACTTGATTGTGACTTGGTATTCTTATTTATTCCTTTTGGTTTTGTAGATGTGCTGCAGGTTTAAGAAGGTGAGAATTTTAGGTGCCAGCAGTGGGAATGATTATGGGGAGTCTCAGAAGGTAATGTCGTTGGAATTCAACTGCGCATCTTCCTTTTGCACGAACCCAGAAGTTTAGTTGAGCCGATTGTGGATTCTCAAACTTACACGTTACAATTTTTTTTTTGTGTGAAATGTGTCAGTTTTTCCGATTACCCAATCTTCAGGCCCATTTTACTCGATCTTTAGGCCCATTTTGCACAATACTTAGCGCTAGAATTATGCTTCTCTCCACTTCTCCAAGCTTCCGGACATCTTGCTTTGCACCGCCGGATTTCTGGCCGCCGACGGCCGGACATAATGGTATTATCTCTGCCGAGCTGGAAATTAGATTATAACAGTTAAATGTTTGAAATCAAACGAAGAATTTTTTCTAAATGGTATATTTGCAAATGTGAATAGTTTTTGTGAGTTAACTCTTGCTTCTTATGTGTGTTCTCCAAATTCCTTCCAGCTCATCCTCCTATCAAATCCAAGGCCAAGATTTTGGTGCTTGACTTACCTTGTTACCACAAATGTTTTCATATGTTCTACATTGACGTTTGGCGTTATAGTCTCTTTGCACATTGTTATACATGTGCGAAAGATGTAACTTGCTATTAGCATCTCAAATTGGAGAACTTTTGTTGTCATTCTTAGTTTCATTTTTTGATTTCCTGATCCAGTTCTTTCCCCTAGACCTATCATGCAAAAACTGTTACAATTTTTAAGAAAAGGAGTCTTCTATGAAGTTATCTGTTGAGTAATTGTATCAAAAGTCATGCGTCGACATTTAAGCAATCAAGTGTTGTACCTTCCAGGCCTTAAGTTAGGTGTATAAGGTCCATCCCTTTCCATTATAGGGGCAGATTTTACGTGTTGTTTTTTCCCCTTTGTGACAGGAAAATGAGATGATTGTTTCAATAACCGGAGCCACAGGGTTTATAGGTAAAAGATTGGTGCAAAGATTGCAGTCAGGTATACTCACTCCATATCCATTTTCACGTTGATCTCTGAGCTGGCAAACAACATTAAACTCAGAAAATGCTTATACTATACCCGCGAGAAATTGAAAATTGAACTGATGACTAAATATATGTTTAAGAAACTTATCTATGTGTGTGATACCTTGAAATTTTATCTTACTCTGAATTAATTTGTTATGGTTGATGATTGCATTTCTTTCGCACACATAGCGCATCACACTTGTTGATTTCTGTCTTATCTCTTTATTAGATAATCATCGTGTCCGGGTCTTGACAAGATCTAGGCTTAAGGCGCTGACGATTTTCCCGGGTAAGAAGGTAATTCACAAGTAGTTTAATGAAGTTTTCTTATCTCTCTATATTCAGACGACTCTTTAATGTGACGTGAAGATTGAAAGTTGGTTGGAATGCTCGGACATAATCCAAAAGCTCTCTCGGGGGAAAATGAGAAGAGAATATAAAAAAATGCTTAAATCTCTCTTCCATTGTTCGTTCGTTCTCTGTATAATGAGCTAAAGAACAAATTTTAATCTCTGGGTCTGCAACCCAGTAAAATGGTGTCTTCTCAAAACAGAGAATCAATATCTCACCCAACTAGAAGAACATCTGTTCTTCAATCTTCCTCCTTGTTCACGACACTTCTATGTACTTGTTGCTTCAATCAATAATACTTTCTTCAGTTCTTGATATAAGAGTTGAAAATATTTATTTCTTTCCTTTCTTACTTCCATTTCCTTTTCTATTCTGAGTTCTTTATCTTCTTGCTGATACAAACTCAAACTTCGCTCTCTTCTGTTAAAAGTTTCTTTATATGCTGCAGTGAAGGATTTTCCAAGAATTGAAATAGCAGAGGAGCCGGAGTGGAAAAACTACATTCAAGGTTCAACAGCAGTCGTAAATTTGGCTGGGACGCCTATAAGCCAGAGATGGTCTCCTGAGGTACATTGCAAAATTTATTAAGATTTATTTTATCTTTTCATGTAATTATATCTTTAAATTTCAGAGAGTTTTATGCTTCTAGATAAGCCCTGTACCCTCATATGTGAAACAATCTTGAAATGCAATTTTTTCAGATCAAGAAAGATATCAAGAACAGCAGGGTTAAAGTAACTTCAAAGGTTTCCCTCATGCACCCCTTTTCAAGTTCCTTCGTGAAGTTCCAATCTATATTGTGTTGAAGATATCAATCTTCTTCTATGTGCTAATATTTGGAATACTTGAACTATACAGGTCGTAGAATTAATAAACAATTCACCTGATGAATTACGTCCCAAGGTTTTGATCAGTTCAACTGCCGTTGGATTCTATGGTGTGTGAGCCAACGTTAATATTTGCTGCATTCTTAGCGAGCACTTTGTAGGAGTATTTTTTCTTATTGAAGTTACGTGCAATCAAGAAATGATGTTATTGTGGTAAACCAAAGGAATTACGTGCTCCTACTGACTTTGGAGTGGGCTGGAAAATTCAACATAAATCAGGGACGAAACTTGTATTTTAGAGAAATTACACAAAATTTCATTTTGTTTTGTTTAAGAGGAGGCAATCTCCGAACACCCCCTCTTCGCCCTTTTTTTCACCTGTGTCTGTCAGTGATTTCTTCAGGAATATGTATAAAATTCATTAGTTGTGTATTAATAAGCACTTAAGTGTGGTTTTTTCCTGTTGATCAAATCAGGCACTAGTGAAACACGTGTATTTGATGAGCAAAGTCCACCAGGAAACGATTACCTCGCAGAGGTAACGCATATGAACATTTCTTTATTAGGACGACATTTAGGAGTATGATGTTTCAACTACTTCTAATTTGATTAAAAAAAATTACATGACTATTGCATGTCATCTACAAATATCATCTAAATTGAAATTTTTTTATGGTTTCTCAGGTTTGTAGAGAATGGGAATCTGCTGCTCTAAGAGTTCATAAAGATGTTAGACTGGTGCAGACAAGAACCGGCATTGTACTGGGGAAAGAGGGTGGTGCTTTGGGTACGATCTATCATCCTTGAGACTTTCTGTTTAAAGAAAAACTTTCAAAGAGACAGGGTTGAAGCAGATCTCAACCCTTTTTATTCTCAAATTCTTGTTATATTCGAAGTAGTTAATAATACCATTTTCACTCCTTTCGACTCTCTGCAGCTAAAATGATACCTCTTTTTATGATGTTTGCTGGTGGACCTCTGGGCTCTGGAAATCAATGGTAATGTTGAACTGTCATCTAGAAGATAATTATGCAGAAAAGTTTTGGAACGGATAATTTCTCCATACCTGTTTCAATCAGAATCAGAAAAAACTTATATTAGTTTATTCAAACAGGTTTTCCTGGATTCATGTGGATGATATGGTAAATTTGATATATGAAGCACTATCCAGCCCTTCGTACAGAGGTGAAATTTTATTAAAATTGCAAATCCAATGTTAATCAATCCTGTAGGTTTCTATTTATGCCATTGTGCTTGTTCTTGGATAAAACGTTTTACATTCTCGAATGCCAGGTGTTATAAACTGCACGGCGCCAAATCCAGTTCGCCTTTCAGAGATGTGCAGTGAGCTGGGATCTGTCCTGGGACGACCCTCGTGGCTTCCTGTACCCGACATTGCAATTAAAGCTGTTCTTGGAGAAGGTGCTTGTGTGGTGAGTAAGATCATCTAGCCCTTGTGATTCTTACATCAATCTTTATGGACTGGTTCTGAGAATGAGTGATCTAATCATTCAATCTCTCTAAACAAATACCGTACTTCAACTGTATGAAAATAATTTGACATGTTCATATAAAAAAAAATATGTTACATTCCAAGTGGCTAATTTCAGGTTCTTGAAGGACAAAAGGTGGTTCCGAAGAAGGCCAATGAATTGGGTTTTCCTTTCAAATACCCTTATGTTAGAGATGCTCTAAGAGCCATCATGTCTTGAGAAAAATATGAAGAATGTGGAAATGATCACACTGATGATTCTTTTATCTTTTATCTTGGAGCTCCCATCTTTTTGGTACACAAAATTCTTGATCGTTTTTGTTTTCTTCATTTCTTGTGTGTGTGCCTGATATCTTTAATCCAACTCATGTCCTTGAACTACTGATGATGTATAATGAACAGTTCGCAAAATTTGAAGTATTTGATTTGGTTAGAGCATACTTTAAGCCCTGATTTTTCATTTCTTTCTCCATTAAAAAGGTAATATTTTGCATTTATTAAATCACTAATTTGATTAGCTTGGTCGTTTGATATTTTGCGAACGGCAAGATTTCAGGACCTAACCAGCCAAGAACCAAGGGTAAGGGAATGACATGTTTACTATAAATTTGGTATATGAATTTACATGCCAACAGGTAAGATATATTGACGTATTTCATATGAAATATATAACATATAATAACTTGTAATGCCTGTATTTGCAAAAGAATGAGCTTTTATATCATGGATAAGATAAGCGTAGCCGTGTCAACCATCAATTTGTGACTGCTAATGTTGAGTGGAAAAAATATAGAAGGTGCAAATCTGATCAAAGACAAAGGCCAATTTGGTATTGACATGGACTATACTTGCTGAAAAACATGTCAAGTTTTGACTATGATGGCTGCAAATGACTTACTTGTTGGAGGATGATTTGAAATGTAAGGATTTAATTTTGAATATGAAGTAGAAAAATATAATTGGACAATTTAGAAAATTTTAAATCTTTCATTTTAATTTTGAGCAAAAAGGGTAAAATAGTTTGAGACATGAATTTGAAATCAAAACTTTCAATCTAAATACAACTTAAAGTATTATCTTACTCTCTCAGCTGTGTGTATACAATTAAGCATGTTTTCCATGTATTAATTGGATGGATTACATATATCGTGATATGAATATTATGGAAGATTTAATTTTGTTGACAGAATTATTTATTATATGAGGAGCAAAGTTAAAAGATTAGATATGAATTTAAGCAATTTATTGAGATATGAATTTATGCAATAAAAAAATATCTTTTTGAATAGAGAATTAAGATTTTCAGGAAAAAAAATAACTAAATCGTACGTGAATTAATCAACCAAAAATAACCAATCATAAAATCTATTTAAATGCAAAAATACAATAAAAGGTCGCTGGAAAACTTGTCAGATTAATGGATACTAATGTTGTAAAAAAAATTATATTACTCGATTAGAGAAGATTCGAGTAAGTATGTGGAAATCCGGCGACAGCAGACCGGCTAATACTCGAACGAGTCCAAAGAATTAACTTTGTAGTTTGTTTTCTGTATCACTTTAAGTAAAGTGAGTGATATTTAATCTGGTTGACGAAAACACTCTGATGTCCAAATCATAATTGCTAGATGAAAGTCCCAAAGAACTAAAGAATTATATATATGATGCTTTATGACTCAATTTAATACGTGCTCTCAGATTTATTAAACGAGGGGAGGGTATTTCGAACTCAGACAGATATGTTTATGAATCAACCCAATATGAAAACGGAGGAGGAGGTTTATGTGGGTAAAACTTGAAATTGGGCAAAGATATGTGTAATGGACCCTACAGCCTTAAAGTATGTCATTAACTTTGATTTGAATCTTATTGTATCAGTAAACTGGATGGGATCCAATCCATTAAAGTGAGAGCCATCCTACCGATCAACCATGATTTCAAGGCACAATTCATCTTTTAATGATATAATAATATATGCAATAAAGAAAACAATAGAATTTCGAATAAAAGCAGAAAAGAAACAAGAATCTGATTAAAAAAAAAGAGTCATGAAACATAGAAATTAGAGAACATTAAATGAAGCAAGACTGGACTTCGAGCACTGAATTTCATGCGAAATAGATGGACACCACAAAAACAAGAAACGACTAATAATACCCAACAAAGTTAACAGAACCGAACGGAACCAAAACGATCTAGAAAAGACACCATGATCATGCAGACTTAGAACCATTGGAGAACATAATCAACTCAAGCAACACAATAAGACCACTGTTCCTCCTCAGAAACAACCGAGTCAGCGGCGGCGGCGGCAGCAGTAAAATTCTCATCCATTAGGTAATAGTAGCTGTTATTACCTGAGTTCGCTGCAGTAAGGCTGCAAGAAGATGCTGCCGAAAGGTAAGGCATGTTATCGAAAGAGCAAGCAAGACCATTGGCGATTGACATGCTATTGCTGTAGTCGAATTCCTCGGCGCGGTGCCTGAGGGTCTCGAACATGATCTTGGGCTCATGCTGCATCACATGAAGAATGTCTCCGCATGATGGACCAGGCACGGCACGCGTCACCGCAAAGCTATGAGGGCCATCACTCTGCGAGACACGCACCATGCTCGGGCCACCAAATAGGTTGTGAACTCCACCAAGTGCTTCCTCGTACGCTCCACCCAAGAACATCCCCAAGTAGTAAGCCCTGCCGTTGCCATTTAAACTGTCATTCCCATCCAATTCATGGAGAAGCAAACTAGACTCACCTCCTATGAATTGATCGATCTTTCCATCGCTGTCGCAGGTTAAGTCAGAGAGAATCCCCCTTACCCCAGGCCTCTCATTGAGCCTATGGATGGGAATGATAGGAAACAACTGGCCAATGCCCCAAAAATCCGGGATCGAGGTGAAAATTGAGAGGTTCACATTGTAAACTTGGACAGGATCAGAAACCCCAATAGATTTCGACACCAATTCGCAAAGACCATCAACTGCAGCAAGCTGTTCCATCTCCAAAGACCCTTCTTTGAACTGCTCAACACACCTCTGTTTCAGCTGCTCCGCATAAAGCAAACAGGTATCATATTCGCCACGAACCACGGTAGTGGATAGATTTTTGTAAACAGTAAAAGCCTCATCAGACAAGTTCTGCACGAGGTGCTGAAGGCCTAGAGAAGATATTCCAGGAGAATCATGGGAACTCGATGAAACTGCTTCAAAAACTAAAATGGAGTGGTGCGAAACAATTGCACGGCCGCTTTCACTGCAAATTACAGGATGTTTAACACCCTTCTGATTGCAAACGGATCGAACAGCTTGAACAACAGCGGAGGCATATTCTTGGAGGCTGTAGCTAACAGAAATATCAGAATCTTGAGACTTGGAGCCATCATAATCTATTCCTAAGCCTCCGCCTATATCAATGACTTTCATACAAGCACCGAGGCGAACTAACTCACAGTAAATCTGAGCAGCCTCGCGAACTCCATCAGCAAGTAAAGAAGTAGAAGGGATCTGCGATCCGATATGGAAATGTAGCAGCTGCATACAATCCAGCATCTCATGCTGCTGCAGTTTCTTGACAACGCGAAGGATTTGGGTGGTCGTCAGACCGAATTTTCCTTTCTCACCTGAGGTTGAACCGAAATGACCCGAATGCTTCGTACGAAGCTTAGCACGGAATCCAACAACAGGGCGAACACCAAGTTTCCTGCTGGCATCAATCACTACATCAAGCTCTTCCTCTTGTTCAAGAACAATGACGGTGTTCAAATGTAGCTTTCTCGCAACAAGGGCAAGAGATATGTATTCCATATCCTTGAATCCATTGCATACCAAAAGGGCCTCAGGGCTTCCGTTACAGAGACAACTCATTGCCAAGAGAAGCTCCGGTTTGGACCCAGCTTCCAGCCCGAAACGGAAACCAGAGCCGAATTTGACAATATCTTCAACCACTAACTTATCCTGATTGCATTTGACAGGATACACGCCCTGGTAGTGAGCCTCGTACCCTTGCGATTGAATAGCAACGTCGAAAGAAGCCTGCAGGGACTCAAGGCAATTTTTCAGCACATCGGGGAAGCGAACAACAAGAGGTAGCTGAAGCCCGAGCCCGCCTGAATTTTTCGGGTCAGAAGCCTTCTTCACGACCTTGAGAAGATC
The DNA here is from genome assembly GCF_012295235.1 of Primulina huaijiensis. Classification (NCBI taxonomy): domain Eukaryota; kingdom Viridiplantae; phylum Streptophyta; class Magnoliopsida; order Lamiales; family Gesneriaceae; genus Primulina; species Primulina huaijiensis. The sequence continues at coordinate 2,858,978 of NC_133316.1, forward strand.
GATTTCCTGGTGGGCCAGGGTGTTGACGCCGTGCGGCCGAACGGAAACATTACCGTTAGCATTAACAGTGAAGTAAGGAGCGCCCCAGCCATCAACCCGGTAAAGTAACGCCGAGTGAGCAGATGACCAAGCGGCAGCGGAATCAGCACTGGCATCGGCAGAGGTGTTTGATGGCGGAGGTGCTGGTACAGTGGTCACAGAGTATGGAGGCGGAGGAGCGTCGGCGGCGTCCGCGAAACAAGTAAGGGTAGGCATCTCTTCCCGGATCTACGAGTTCTTTAACAAAAAGTAAAAAGAATCAAAGAATGAAAATTGGCCGATGTCGTAAAGGTGGGGGCTTTGACACCCGCCGAGGCCGGAGCCCCGGCTACCCCCTCAAAAGAAGCAAAAAGGGATCCGGGTCACAACAAAACGGAAGCCACTCGCACGCCTACAAGACCCCGATATCCCCACGCCTACCCCTCAGAAGAAGCGAATTTCAGAGCACAATATACAAAAACGGGTGCCAAAAATGGATCGGCAACAATTCTAGATCCCGTGAACGAATCCCACCATACAGATTTAAGATCGGAGAAGAAAAGAGGAAGAGATTTGAGAGTATAAATGGACGGAAACCTAACAGAATGCTAGGGTTTCAGCCTTGGTATATCATCAAGGAGAAAATGTGAAATGAGCGAGAATTGCATGAGAGGCAAACGGGCATTTTATAGGGAAATTCAAGGTAGGGGAAGATCCGTGGGCCCAAATCTTGATTATCTTTTTAAATAAAATAAAATTATTTTAATAAATTTGAGTTTGACTTATTTTAATCGGATCCAAAATATTTTGTTTGAGATTAAATTTGGCTTATTTTAATCGGATTTAAAATATTTTGTAAGATAAAACATTAAGTAAAAAAGAATACAAAAACTTGTGTGAGACGGCCTCACGGATCGTATTTTGTGATACAGATCTCTTATTTGGGTCATCCATGAAAAATTATTACTTTTTATTGTGAATATCGGTAGAGTTGACTCGTCTCACAGATAAAAATTCATGAGACCGTCTCACAAAATATCTAATTACATATATCGACATCGATAGGAAAAACCTTCACGAAAATATAAAGACGAATTGCCCAAGGACATGGGATGATGATTGAATCATTTTCTAATTGCAATAAATATTTGGAAAATCAAGGTGTTCTTGTCAATATATTTTACTAATGTGACATAACAATTGAAATTATATTAATATCTGACACTCATTTTCGAAATGCCGCGTGGCAGAAATGATTAATTGGGACCCACTTTCTCGCACTCCGGAGCCTTCTTTCAAGTCCGCAACCCAATAAGTCAGTGTTTTTCTATTGAATTTGCTATTTAAATACATTTCACCCAACCTTCAGTCTATTAATATTATTATGCACCGACGCACATAATAATATTTTTTATAATTTATTTGATTTATATTTAAATAAAAATATAAAAATATAATTATAAGAAATAGTGAGAGACTACACTGTAATTTTGATTTGATTTATATTTAAATGAGGATCAAAATATAATTATAAAAAATAGTGAGGGACTATACTGTAATTTTGATATATAAATTTAAAAATAAATTGAAAAATAAAAAAATGATTTCAATAAGTATTGAACCTACAACCTAAACCCAAAGAAACAATGATTCTATCCGCTAAACTACATATAACTTACATTAAAATTTTAACATTTTATTAATATATATAATTATTAAAACAGACCATGACACCAAAACTATACTGTAATTTTGATATATAAATTAAAAAAAAAAGAAAAAAATAGCAAGTAAGAATTGAACTTAAAACTTGAAGTTTAAGAAACAAAAGCTCTATCCACTAAGTTACATGTTATTTGCATAAAAGTTTTAACACTTTATTAATATAAATAATTATTAAAACAGATCATAATATCAAAAATTAATTACTTTGCGAGACTCACACTGAATAAGATAATATAGATATATTGTCATCCAATTTACGGAAAATTTATATATTCTAGTCAAACTATTGACACACTCGATTATGTCATAAATATTTCATATATTGATATTATATCAACACTTGAGATGAAAATTTAAAAATAAACTAATTTACTGTGTTATAATTTTTTTTTTTTTGAGGTTTTCTATAGCTAAATTTTGATTATTATATCATATTGAACTTGCATGAATGCTTCCAACATGGAAAGTACTAGGAAGTTTCTGATATATCTATATTATCCTTTCAACATGACATTTTCCCAAAAAAAAAAATTGCTAAAATTGTTCGATGGAGTTGTACGATAAAAAAACAAACAACGTGGAAAATATGTATTAAAACAATATTAAAAATTAATTTGTAGCAAAAAAATGACGACTTGGCTTGCGTCTAGTGTCACTTGAGATACCCATAATGCCCTTCCAATTCATTTTTTTATTATTTAATTTCCTTCGATTTAGTTAGGGATAGTTTCGCCCCATATTGATTCTTTCTTACCTCTTATGTCATTGATTCTTTCATTTCACCCCTATTCTTTTAATTATCACTTATTCATAATATTTTTATTTTTATTAAAATCAACACAATTAATAGTATATTTTTAATAGAATTTGCGATTACGATTTTACCTTTGAGCACTGAGAACTTTAAGTGTTTATAATAATCTTTATAGTAAGATGAGAGAATCGATAGAGATTTATCACATAGAATGTAAAAAATATATCTGATATTATGTGTGATTGTAAAGTACTCCTAAAACTCAACGGGAAATTTTATATAATAGCGGTTAGGTATGCTATGTTGTATGGATCATCATAATGTTGGGCAGTAAAGCAGTTCAATGAACAAAATGTTAGAATTGTAGAGATTGGCGTTATAATATGGATGTGTATACATCAATATTGGATAAGCCAAGAAACGAATCTATTAGAAAAAAAAAGTTTAAGTTGAGCCTATCGAAATAAATTGAGGGAGACATGTCTGAAATTGTATGAACATGTACAAAGATAACCAATAGAGGCTCCAGTTAAGAGATGAGAAACCACGACTAGTACATTAATAGACAAAGAGGGATGTCAAAAAAGACTTAGATACAAACGATTAATGTGTCACCCCAAAAGTTTTGAGGTGTTTAGTCAAAATATAATTGATTCATATAATAATAATATAAATAAATAAATAAATAAAATTATTTAGTGTAACCAAAGATTTTGATACATCTAAATAATTTATCATATCCATTAATCTACTTAATGTCTAAAAAATCTTTGTAATGAAATAATAAAAATAATTCTAAATAATAATAATTTAAAGAAATGAATTCTATCTCCTACAAATAAAAGTTAATAAATTGAACACTTCAAAATATTAAAAAAAAACAATACTTCTAAATGATAGCAGTAATTTAATTACATGAATTTTATTATCCTACAAGTATAATTTAATAAATTTATATTTAAAACAACAATATAATATATATTTTTAAAATAACATGATTTAAATAAATAAATATATATATTTTATAATTTAAGAGAAATTTATATAGATTATATAGAAATACAATAAAAATATTTAGGTTTGTTTTAATAATAATTAAAATAATAATGATAATAATAATAAATAAATAAAATATACAATAAATAATTTGATTTAATTTTAATAAAAATGATAGGTGTCAAATTTGTTCAAACAAGTGTCAAAACTTAACAAAATAAGTTGACAAATGTCCAAGCTTAATGTTAAATTTTTTCTTGAAATTCGTTGGTTTTAGAGAAAAATCGAAGAAGAAATTAAATAAAGAAAATGGGCAAAATAGAGAAAAATATCAAAACATAACCAAAAATCTCCAAATTTTTACACAACCGTCATTTCTTACCCAGAAACTATAATGTGATGGAGGTGTAAAGTATCACGACCAAAATCGTCCCAGGAAATCCGAATTCGTGAAGAACAGTTTCTGAAAATTTTCCAGAAAATTATTTACGAGGTAGCTATTTTTAGCCTATTTTTCTCCCCCTTCTTGAATGAATTTCATTTTGATTTTAAATAAAAAGTGTTCAAAATATTATATAGTTTAAATATGTATATGCTGATCATCCTAACCGTCGTCGGAAGAGTTGGTTTTGGTCGTCCGAAATAAGCTTGATAATCATTCTTGTTTTTCCAAATTTGCATTTGTTACTTTCCGAATTTTGAAAAGTGTTCAACATAAAAGTTTTAGGAAACTACAAGATACATCTCTTGTAAAATTCCGACCCTACGTGGGGGCTGGAGCTCTGCCGGCACGTGTGGTACATGCGCCTGCGTGTTTCATGAATTTTCCGACTTCCAAATGATACTGCACTATTTTTAGACATTTCCAAAAAGTTTGATGATTTTTGGACATGTATTTTAATTGTTATGAATTTTTAAAGTGTTAATCAAAACTACCAGGTAAAACTTTGTACAAAAATAATTTTTAAAAAATTCAACACCTACTACCTATCCTAACCGGTATAAAATCAGTCAAATTATATTTATAGGAAACTATATTGTCTTTGGTTTGAAATTAAGACGAAAAAGTAAGCTACCGAAGTGAGGTTTCCTACCATTTTTTTCTTCGAATAATAGAATTTGACATTTGGCCTGAAATTTATAGTAAGGTTTCATAACTAGTGATTTATTCATATATTACATCATATTTTGTATTTTTTAATTGATTAGTCACATCGTGCTTCATATTGGATTTCTAGATTTGTTTATTCTTGACTTGTTACCGATCGGCTATTTCTGAATAAATGATTGATTGAGCTTGGATAACGGTCTATGTACCGGACTGCTAGTCCACTGGACAACGGGCTTCGGCCCAGAAATGTGAGTCCGATAAACGTGTTGAAACATGATATATGGTTCATACTTAAAACGTGACTTCGGTATGAAAATTTGAGTTCACCTTTGCTCGTAAATGATTGATTGTACAAATTCTACTTGAGTACATGGAGAAAAGTGCTATACAGAATATTGGTAAGAGTCACCTCTTAAGCCCACGATATTCACTTCATAGTCTTGAACAATCTCTGCATTTCACTTGATATGATATTTTCATAATGATATGTTACTACAGATATATATCATCTCATATTAATTATTGCATAACTAAATGTTCGTTTGACTTGTTATAAATATATAAGCCCAATTTTATTCCCTCACTAAACCCTCAAAGACTTTACCTCTATTTTATTATCTACTTATTATAAATTCCGGACACAAGATTATACGACTCCAAATAAGATGAAAATTGAGAATGAAAATGTTGGTTTAGGAAGATCGTGACTTATATGTTGAATTCTTATTTTTGTTATCTTCTGTAAAGTCAGGAATTATACACTTTTCTGCTACTATAAGTATAAATTAATGATTGTATTACGATTTGGAGGCCCACAATTAAGAATGATATGCACAATGACATAAAGAGGATTTGTTGGGCTCGGATTAGATTTTAGAAATAAGGCGAATAAACGATTTTAAAAAATTTCTAAATTTTGAACCGTTGTTAACAGTTTTTAGGCTGTTAAAAAATATTTTTGAATGACTACACTTGCTAGACCACTAAAAAGTGAGTAACTATGGAACGATCCAGCTCGACTAATAGCGAACTATATTTGACAATTTAATAAAAACGGCTTGAAATATGATTTGCAAGAATGTAAAGTGCATAGTGAAATAACACACGTATTTTTATGGATGTTCGGAAATAAAACTCCTATGTCGTCTCTTTAAAACAAATTTACCGTTATCATGATCACATATTTATCTAATTAGTATCACTGAAATACTGATTATATATTGACAATTCACGAGTTGTCTTCTCTTAAAATTTTTGAAGTAGGACAAGATTGAGAACCAAGTGGAAGGATGTAATAAATAAGTACATTAAATATATCATGGAATCTCTAGGTAAAACATGGAGCCAATTTATTTTGTTTGATTATTGTAAGGGAAAATTTTGGAATACATGTTTTCTTAAATATATCCCATAATTTAATATGGTAAAACTATCACCACATAATATCCCAACTCCATTTTAACTTGGTAAATAATTTTAGGTCAGGTCATGCTACATGTATAAATTAAGTTAGAGTAGGTCTCTTGTGAGACGGTCTTACGAATCTTTATCTGTGAGACGAGTCAACCGATATCCACAATAAAAAGTAATACTCTTAGCATAAAAAGTAATACTTTTTCATGGATGATCCAAATAAGAGACTCGTCTCACAAAATACGACCCGTAAGATCGTCTCACACAAGTTTTTGCCATTAAGTTGTATATTATGTTACAAATTGCATTTGAAATTACAAATTATCTTAAATTGAAAATATGTTTTTCCCAAATAAAATACATGAATAATTTTATAATTTAAAATGTATTTTGTAACTCAAATTATAACTAAATATAGTATTTTCCAATATAGTTATCATAAAATCATAGGATATATATGTACGCCCATGATCCTAGTCAGTGCATGCAAGGATGATAGGATGGAAAATAATACACAAATCGATTTGTCGATTTTAATGAAGCTCCAACAACAAAAATACAAAAATAATTTCAAGTATGTACAGAGACAAAAAAAATCTAAACTATGAACATGTTGAAATTTTATTTGTAGCCAGTGGCGGAATCACATGGATAGACCCTCATAACTTTAGTTTGGGTGGCTCAATTTTTTTAAAAAAAATTTATATGTAAATTTTGGATTAATACGATATTAATTTGGGTAGATCAATTCAAAATATTAAAAGATTTTAGAGTTCAAAATTTTAGTCCGAATAAAACCATATCAAAAAAATTATATGTAAATTTTGTATGATTTTGGATTAATGTTGAAAGGAATATTCTATTCTTTTACTATTTTGCTAAATTGATATCATCAATTTAAGATTTTAACTTTCTAGATTATAAAATCTTGCTTGAGTTAATTCTAAATAATAATATCTTGATTTACTTATCTCTAGATATTATAAGAGTTGATCTTAATATGGTATTTATCTCTAAGATTTTGTATCCTTGTTTGAAAGAGTTTTATGCCTATTAAACTCTTGTTTCCATGTTTGTAAGATTAATTTTATGAGAAGATAATGTGGCCAAGATATTGTCGCATATATACGGGATATTGAGAGGAGAAGAGTACGACTTGGAGAGTAGAAGAGTGCTGCTGTAGTTTTCTAAACACACAAGTTCAGTATTGAAGATTTTCGTGTGAAGACTTTGAGTGATTGATTCACATATACTATGTTGCTGATTGGTGTTGACGACACTCAAGAACAACAGTGACGCAGAGTATTGATCGTAGAGTGGTTTCGTTTGGATTTAAGCAATACGTTTTTATTTATGCATCTAGTATTTACTTTAGGTTTCTTGATGCATGTTAATTAATTGAAGTGTCAAAGAATTTAGTTTTATTACACTCACTAGTATTGTTTTGGTGTAAACGACTTACATAATTTTCTATTGATTTTTTGTCATGAGCCATTGCACAAGTATTCGTACTTTTGCATAATTTAAATTCGTTGTTTATTTATTAAAAATTTACGCGTATGTTAAATAATCAATTTTCGCTGCATGTTGTGTACTTGTGTCCTCGTGTTGCCAACACCCGAACAATACAATATATTCTGATACACACAATATAATTTATTTCATGTACGTTTATGTTCAACAGCTCCCTTACAAATACAATATTAGTCCGAGTAAAACTCAAAATTCTAAAATGAATAAAACCATATTAATGCCTTGGTCACTGTTTGTAGCCATCCATTTCATGACTACAATTACTTGTCAAACTTTGCGTCAAAGCTTCTGATAAACATGTCCAAACATTACAGGGAAATGTCCATAGCAAGACAACTTGACTTGATTTCTTTATAACAATAACAATAATAATAATAATAATAATAACAACGTGTCGATATTAGACCACCTCAAAATTTCCAACATGTGTCTTTTCAGTAGGATGATAGGTTAGTTTTTTCTTGATAATGAATTATCTTTGATTTTTATGTTCACTTCCTGCCATAACGTTCAAATGATATTATAAATTTTCTTGTCCTACTTTTGATATATTTTTATTTTTAAATAATCTTTTTATAAATATGATAAATTATTTTTTATTTTTTATAATGATGATGATATATATACTACATCAAATTTTGATTTCTTGAAATATGAAATATTCTAAGATAATTTCAAATGTTATCAGTATCACAAATTCAGATTCATCTCGCCATAGAAATTATAACCTGATGTTTTGTTTATTCTCTGCGATCAGCGAATCAAGTAACTCATTTTTTTAACTAGAATAGTTGGTTGAATGATCGGATGGGGTGGTTGGCTGTGTCCTTACTTCTTTGATGTATTAGTGCTTCACTTGTCATAATTAATTTAGTTTGATTTTTTTTTTTTTTTTTGTTATTGATGCAATGTATGAAGAGAAAACAATAAATAAAATAAAATATGTGAAAGTTAATATGCATTTTGTGGGCGAAATGTAAAATGGGAATATTTGTGGATTCAGATGCAATTTCTCTATCTCAATGTTGGATCCCGGGAATCTCCCGTTGGAAAGATGGGGCCCCGCTTGGATTCATTAGCGGTTATTCCGGAATTTCGTGATATTCGAAGGGTCCACACCAACTCAAGACTGGAATGTGAGTAATATTTGAAAACCAAAAACTGAGCAATATTTGAAAACCAAAAACTGAAAATAAAAAAAAAGAGTTATATTTGATAAATAAGTGATCTTAATACTAACTTTTTCATTATAATCATTTTTCTAGAAACATAATTAAAATCTCACCGGCTTTTGAATTTCAATTAAATTAATCAGACTGAATTTCAATTAAATTAATCAGAAAGCTAACACGGAATTTGGGTCTTAAAAAATACAACATTGATTTTTAAAGCCAAAATCCATGAATAAATTTTTGTAGTGACTGCAAAAACTCTATTAAAATCTTTTGTAAGTAAATGCTAATTTTCCCAAGCTATCTGAAATTTATATGCAAGTAATTCAACCAATATCTTGTGTAAGTGGCTGACAATATTTGAAAGAAAACCCCCACACTTGTGCGCTGGTTGAATTAACCATGGTTAAATTTTGATTTTACTTTCATATTACTCATCGAATGGGTGAAAATATTATGTTCATCAAATGCCGGAAGTCGGAAATAATTAAAGGTGTAAACAAAGTAAATTGAGCTAAATAAAATAACAATTTCAAGACTCAATTAATTCGAGCTTATACCCTATGAGTAGCTCCATCAAGATCAGACTCAAACAAGACTTTGGACTCCGGACTCATTCCTAACTTAGGTAAGTGGCCCATGATAGATCTCATGTACAATCCTATACAATGTTGGGCCTACTTGCGGTAATTTGAGATAATAAACCCGAAAATAAAGAATAAACTGGACACCGAGATTTACGTGAAAAACTCCTAAAAATTATTAGGGTAAAAACCACGGGCAAGATGAAAAAAATTTCTACTATAATATTTTGTGGTGTACAACTCACTCACCGTGTTTCCAAAGAGAACACGCACTCTCTTAATGCAGGAGAACAAAACACCTCATAAATATTATAGAACTAAGAACTTAAATGCTATTAGATGAGAGAAAACTCGAAGAAGAGATGATTTCAAAATAAAAGGGGAGCTCTATTTATAGAGCCCCTTAACCGTGTGAAAACGCGTTATCTGAAATTTCTACGAAATTTTCTGCAGCCAACCCACGTTTTAATTATTTAATGCAATGACTGTGCCTTCATTGACTTCGTCGAAATAAAATATCAGGTTTGAGAGTTTAATTATTCATTCAATATATTGATTTTCAGGAACGTCCCTAGCTGCTATCTCATTTTACTCTCAGTACCTGAATTGAGCGTCGGAGGTCGGGACAACTTCCCCGCCCCTTTCTAACGGTCTCCTTTGTGATTTCAACCTAAAGTGAATTCGAGGTCTGCATTCGAACTAACATCACCTACTGGAATCGAAATCTATTTTTCTAATGAGTATCAGAGCTCAAAACACTTTTCGAGTCGATAAAAAAAAAACCGATCAGCCGACTCGATTGGTTTATACAACTGCTCAAAATCCAATCAACTAAATAATCAACCAAATAAAAGCTCCACCCCAATCCCATGATAATAGCTCCACCGGCAATGATTATATAATGTAGCATAGAGTTTTCAATGTTTAACGGATAATAATGATTTTCATATATCAATAAATCCAAATATGTCCTTTAAAAAAAATTTCCAAATATTTAATATCCTTACACTATTCTTGTTTGGATCAAATTAGGGAAAAAAATTCTTGTAACATTCTATGTTACATTATATTTGAAAGATCGTCACGGGTTAAATCTAATATATCTGAAAGATTGTTGTACTAATAAAAACTCAACATATGACAATTAATTATTAATGTAACATGGAATGTTGCACGAAATGTTACCATATATATTTTTTCCTTAAATTTTATAATAATTAGAATTTTTTAAAAAATAAATTTTATTTTATTATCCAATTCTTCGTAATCTCGTGATTTTCGTCAGATCAAATGAGACAAGTGGTGATATTTTGTCGCCTAATACCACACTAGAGAATCTTTGGTTACTAAAATAAAAACAGATCCATCTTTGAATTATTTAAGGTGTTTGGCGCTTTGCACTGAATCGGTTGCATTTATTATATTTTTTAAAATCAAACTTCTCTGCATATATTCTGAAATCATGTGCAACGTCTCTATACTCCAAACAAGAAATTCCAACCCCTTTTGGGACCTCTATTCCCACGTTTATAACCACTAGTATATCGATTTACGCGTTGTATGTTTATATAATTTTTTTTATAATTTATTTGATTTATATTTAAATAATAATCAAAATATAATTATAAGAAATAGTGAGGGATTACACTGCAATTTTGATAGAAAATTATTTTGGTAAATTTGTCCATAATGTAGGGACAAAAATAGATATACATATTTTGGTGTCCTTGACGGTTTCTATCATGTCCTCAACTTTAATTAAATAGAATAGATGCGCACGTAATACGTTATCATGTAAAAAGTTTAAATAGAATAGATGTGCACGTAATACGTTATCATGTAACTACATCAAAATTATATGGAAGACAAAAAAAAGCACCGTAACTATAAACACAAAAACTTTGATGAAACGACCTTACGAGTCAGTTTTGTAATACATGTATCTAATTTGGATCATCTATAAAATAAATATTACTTTTTATGAGAAAAATATTACTTATTATTGTAAATATGGATATGATTGACTCGTCTCATAAGAGACATGTTAAAACTATTAAAATATTATAATAGATTAAGGATAAAAGAGTAATAGTCTTCAGGTCATGGTGTAATAATAAAAAGGATTCGTCACCCTAATCTAATCCAAAAAGTAAAAATTTCCTTTAATTATGTTTCTTAATTCAAATATATAATAGTCATTGACCATTGGTCGAGTGACATCACTCCTTCCGAAATGGGAGGAAAATCATGCGTACAAAATTCAACAATCTCCACTTGGCTATATATGTATATTGTATGGATGAGTGGTCATGATTCATCATATAACATCCGTGTTATGTATTGAATGGATGACGATACTATCTATATAATTAGCATCTACCAATCCGCCTAGATTCCACCATTAGAAGACCATGAAATATTTACCCTTAATTTTATTTTTATCGTTTTGTGTAATTGGGTTAAACGTTGAATTATTTAATGGAAAATAAATTCGAAGCACGTCCGAATTGAAGATGGAGACCCGTAAATAAATCGGTGGCCCCTTTTTTTTTATATAAGGATTTATGGAATGACATCCATTGCCTCAACTGTTTCCTCTTTCACGCATTTACTGTACTGAAACGACAACCTAATTCATGTGTCATCCACGTTCCTTCACATACCAATTGTTTTCGATGTAATAAATATATAGAAAATTATTGGACTCCTGTAATGATATCCCCGGCTTATCTCTGAACACAAGCCAGGTATTCTTCTATAAATATCAGGTTTGAGCGTATGATGATTCATTCAATATATTGTTTTCAACAGCGTCCTTAGCTGCTTTTCTCTTATATCCTCATGCTCAAGGTAATTACGAAACCTGCGTCTGGACTAGTGACACTTGCTGGAATCGGACCCTAAATTTCCCGTGAGTATCATGTAAATTTATATATATATATATATAATTTTAGTGAATCATATTTAAATGTTTATAATATCGCATATTTTTCTTATTTTTAAGATAAATTTTATTAATTTTAATTTAATCTTGTAGAATCACCCTCAAGGGTATTATTAATTAGTAATCAGATAATTTTCATATATATATATATATATATATATATTAATTGGGACCTTTTTCTTAAAGTTATTTTCTTAGTGGAAGAAAGTATTTCTTTTAATTTAATAAAGAAAAGGTGTAATTTTTTAAATATTTTTTGGTGAAGTGGGCCGGACAACAAAAACGGAAAGGAGAACAGAAAAATGGAAGAGATGCTGTGTTTCTCTAAGTATAAATATATGATTGAACCAATAAATCCAATCGCCCCAATCATTTGAAATCTTGTCATGTCTCATTTAGCCGATCTAGAAAATATTACGAGTTCACGTGATAGAATATTTTTCGTTTTATCATAATATATAATTGATGATAATAATATAATTCAAAAATTTTTAATAGTATAATTTATACTTCAACATCATAATTTGATGTTATTATTTAGTTGGGCAACAGATAAGACAAGATTTTGAGTGGCTTTGTTCGGTAATGACAACATAAAATGACCTAATTTTCCTCTGTTTTACACGGAAATTATTAGTAATTTGGGCTCCATGTACTTGAAAAATATGACCTAATTAATTAATCTGCCCGATTCTTTAATTTGTTCTCAAACCTAACTTAATAACCTCATCAAATATCATTTTATCTCGATTTCTTTCTGAAAATGACCCAACTGAGGTAAGAGAGATTAGAACTTTAAAATCAGCAATTTAAACTTTAAATGATAGGAATCTTCGCATGTGAAGGGAAATAATATTCTCGACTTTAATTGTTATAATTCCCTAGATCTTTAAGTATTTCTCTAAAATTATTTTTCCTTGTTGATTTGATTAAGTAGATTATTTTATGTGATTTTGCCTTTCTTAGATAAGGAGATAATCATTCAAAAGTAGTCTAGATATGTTATTTATTGGAATGATTTATAGAGATATGATATCAATGGTTAAATAGAGTTTATTTATAATAAAACTCTTACTTTCCTTATGTTATAGGTTTCCTTGTGGAGATAAAAGTCTACATCTATAAATAAGAGACAAAGGACATCGTTGGTCTCTCTCTCCCTCTCGACTTCTTTATTAAGAATAATCATACACACACTTGTGCATGCCGAGAATATCAAAGAAGTAATTCGTCAAGGATCGTGCAAGTTTTGAAGAGTGCAGATATCGCGTGTTGCCTTGAATGTTGGGAACATCTGCAGACAACATCTGTGAAGAAGTTAGCTGAAGATTGTTTTCGTGGATTCTCCTTTTGGCATCACGCTTTGGCTTTCTTGTTTTAGTTTTTATTTTGATTACTTGTTTTTAGAAAGCATTTGTTTTCTCAACTTGTTGACNTGTGGAGATAAAAGTCTACATCTATAAATAAGAGACAAAGGACATCGTTGGTCTCTCTCTCCCTCTCGACTTCTTTATTAAGAATAATCATACACACACTTGTGCATGCCGAGAATATCAAAGAAGTAATTCGTCAAGGATCGTGCAAGTTTTGAAGAGTGCAGATATCGCGTGTTGCCTTGAATGTTGGGAACATCTGCAGACAACATCTGTGAAGAAGTTAGCTGAAGATTGTTTTCGTGGATTCTCCTTTTGGCATCACGCTTTGGCTTTCTTGTTTTAGTTTTTATTTTGATTACTTGTTTTTAGAAAGCATTTGTTTTCTCAACTTGTTGACAAAATTGATTTTTGTTATAATCACTAGTGATAGGTTTTTGTGTAAACATTGTGGTTTTCTAGTGATTAATTTTTGCCATAAGGCACCACACAAGTATTTATACTTGTGCATATTTAATCTTGTCCGTTTATTTATTTAAAGTCGATTTGTGTTAGAAAAGTTAATATTCCGCTGCATGTTGTCCAAGATGTTGTAACATCTGGCACAACACCTAATTCTGATAAAACACAAAAACATTGTAAAGGCTCGGAAAGTGTGAGGAGGACAAAGTTGAGAATGCTTACCTCAAGGTTCGAGAACCTGAGAATGGAAGAAACCGAAACTATAACAGATTATGATCGACGTCTCAGGGAGATTGCGAATGAAGCTTTCAGTCTAGGTGATCCCATATCGAATGAAAGGTTGGTCAGCAAAGTTCTCTGATCTCTGCCCGAGAGGTTTAACATAAAAATATGTGTAATTGATGAAGCTAAAGACACAACTTCAATGGCACTGGAAGAATTGATAAGTTCACTCCGCACCTTTGAAATGAACATTGATATGCAGAAGCAAGACAAGGGAAAGACTATAGCATTTCAAGTCTCTAATGACTCTTATGATGACCTTCTTCAAATATCCAAAGAAGTTAACGAATCCGACCTTTGTGAGGATTCCATTGCTTATATCACAAAGAAATTTGGGGATTATTTGAAAAGAATCAGAGATAAGAAAGCTGGACAATCCTCTAAATTTCCAAGTCTTCATGCACCTGAAAGGCCACAAAAGCTCCCTGTCAAGCAACAATTTCAACGAAGGGATGAAGGCAAGGGACAATACAATTCAAAAAGGTATGATTCAGTGCAGTGTAGGGAATGTAAATGCTTCGGTTACTATGCCAATGAATGTGCCAACAGATTGCGAAAAAATAAAGGCTACAATATTTTCCTAAGCGATGAAGAATCTGATGTGGAGGAGAAACCTACTGAGAAAGAAAATCATACTTCCATGACTGTATTATTGACAGAAAGACGCTGGCTGCGGGTGAATCCTTTAGGTGTTGCCCTAGGTGTTGCCACACCTGGCCGCAACATCTGCGAAAAATCAATCTGTTTAAAATCTACAACTTCTGGAAACTCAAGTGCAGATGATGATTTGGAAGCTGACGATGAAGAAATCACTCTTGAGAGTGTACAAAAGCTATATGAAGAACTGTTTCAAGATTGGACCAAAAGAAACAAGCTGAATTCTACTCTTATGAAGGAGAACACTGATCTAAAAGCTGTGGTTGTCAAACTTGAAGTAATTCTAAGCAAAAAAGATTTGGAACTATGCAAGACTAAGGATGAGCTCCAAAAGGAAACTGAAACCTTGTCCAAGTTCAATAAGAGCACATCAAAACTTGAATCTATACTTTTGATGGGAAGAGATGACAAGAAAGGCTTAAGCTTCAAAGACAGTGTGTTTGAAATTGGTGAATCTTCCAAGTCGACAGTTTTTGTGAAGGGAAAGGCTGACACATCTCCACAACCACAACCCAAGTCACAAATCAGAAGCCCTCCACTGAAAAGACAACTTGCTGCACCTGTTCCTAAGAAGAGAAAACGCAGGTATGTTTGTCATTACTGCTTCAAGCATGGTCATATCAGGCACTAATGTTTTAAGCTCTTGGATGACTGCATGAATCGAAAGTCGAGCAGGATGTTGCCCCGAATGTTGTCCAACATCTCCCGCAACACCTCCTACCACCGACCTTCAGTAAGACAAATTTGGGTACCAAAAGTAAAAACTCACTGTAATGTTGTCTATACTTCATTGAAAACTAACACTACAGGTCATTGGTACTTTGATAGTGGAAGCTCACGCCACATGACGGGATCACGAGAATATCTCATAGATTATGTTGAACAAAAATGTGGTATAGTAACCTATGGAGGGGGAGCTAAAGGAAAGATTGTTGGAAAGAGAACCTTGAATCTTGAAGGACTACCAAAACTCCACAATGTGCTTCATGTTGAAGGATTAAATTCGAATCTTGTAAGCATAAGCCAATTGTGTGATAATAATTTGCTTGTTAAGTTTGAAAAACATAATTGTGAAGTTTTTGATGAAGCTAACAAGTGCATTATGACAGGTACAAGGTCGTCGGACAATTGCTACCAAATAGGTGAAGAATTGTCATGCAAACATGCGCAAATCACCGAACTTGACCTTTGGCATCAAAAACTCGACCATGCAAACTTTAAAACTTTAAAGAACTTGAGTAAGTACGATGCAGTTAGAGGTATGCCTAATCTCTCTTCTGGTATACCATATGTGTGCGGAGATTGTCAAAAAGGTAAATAGACTCGCGTGTCGCATCCAGTGTTGGCAACATCTGGGACAACACGCTGTCTGGAGTTACTACACATGGACCTAATGGGTCTTATGGAAGTTGAAAGCCTCGGAGGTAAAAAAATATTCCTTTGTGTGTGTTGATGATTTCTCACGTTTTTCATGGGTTAGATTTATTATAGAGAAATCAGATACTTTCGATGTATTCAAAAATTTGATCAAAAGAATCACCAACTTCCACAACCTGAAGTAAGAAAGATCAGAACTGATCACGGTAAAGAATTTGAAAACATTTCATTTTCATCTTTCTGTAGCAGGAAAGGTATTTCACACTAATTTTCAGCACCAAAAACACCACAACAAAATGGCATTGCCGAACGTAAGAATAGAACTTTGCAAGAAATGGCAAGGGTGATGCTAGCTTCAAAGAATATCTCAAAGCGTTTTTGGGCAGAAGCCCTTAATACAGCATGCCATATTTCGAATAGGGTCTATTTTAGAAGTGGATTAACCATGACTTCTTATGAAATAATCATGGGAAGAAAGCCTAATCTTAAATATTTTCATGTTTTTGGTTGTGTGTGTTACACTTTGAATGACAGGGATCAACTAGCTATGTTTGATTCAAAGAGTGATAAGTGTTTATTTTTGGGATATGCCACTAATAGTCGTGCTTATCGTATGTTTAACTTAAGAACTAGGACTATTATGGAATCTATTAATGTTGTTTTTGATGACTGTGCAGATCTTAAGAAGAAAACTACTGAAGATGATGTTGAAGACCTTCTGGAAAATCAAATGCCACTGGAAAGTACAGATGTTGCCCCAGATGTTGCATCATCTGACACAACATGTGATACTGAAGTCACAGAATCACAAGAAGATGCTCACAGCAATGATAAGGCAGTGGATGATGGATCGTGTATTCCAAGCAAAATCCAAAATAACCATCCATCATCTCAAATCATTGGAGGGATGCGTGAAGAAGTCCAAACCCGAAAAAAAAAGACAAAGTTGACTATCGAAAAATGGTTGGACTAGTGTACATGAGTACCATGTACTCACAGGTTAGATTTTCATGCTTTGTATCTCAACTTGAACCTAAAAATGTAGATGAAGCGCTAAAAGATGAGTTTTTGACCAATGCTATGCATGATGAGCTTGAAGAGTTTGTTCGAAATGATGTTTGGACTTTGGTTCCACCTCCTGATCATGGCAATATAATTGGAACAAAATGGATTTTTAAAAATAAAACTTATGAGTCAGGGAACATCATTCGAAACAAAGCAAGGTTGGTTGCTCAAGGGTACACACAGGTTTAAGGGGTTGATTTTGATGAGACCTTTGCACTTGTTGCCCGCATTGAGTCAATCCGACTTTTGTTAGCCATTGCATGCTTTATGAAAATCAAATTGTTCCAAATGGATGTTAAAAGCGCATTTTTAAATGGCATCTTATGTGAAGAAGTATATGTTAGACAGCCTAAAGGATTCGAAGATCCGCATAATCTTGATCATGTGTACAAGTTGAAAAAGGCTCTCTATGGCTTGAAGCAAGCACCCCGTGCTTGGTATGGTAGACTGACTGAATACCTACTCGAAATCAGATTCAAAAGAGGTGAGGTAGATAAGACTCTTTTCATTCAAAAATCCAAAGGTGAGATCCTTATTTGCCAAATCTATGTTGATGATATCATTTTCGGTTCTTCATCCCAAAAGCATGCTAATGATTTTGTTGAATGCATGTCTACTACATTTGAAATAAGCATGGTTGGTGAATTACATTTCTTTCTTGGCTTAAAAATTAAACAAATGCAGGATGACATCTTTTTGTGCCAAAATAAGTACGCCAAAAATCTGATAAAGAAATTTACAAATGAAAACATCAAGCACATGAAAACACCTATGGGATCGAATGAAAAATTATCCAAAGACGATGCTGCCGTAAATGTTGACAACACCCTATATCGCAGCATCATAGGAAGTCTCTTGTACTTGACTGCTAGCCGCCCTGACTTAATGTTTAGTGTTTGTTTATGTGCTAGATACCAATCTAATCCTAAGATTTCTCACTTAAAGACCGTAAAACGTATCTTACGATACATAGCCGGAACCATTGACTTAGGATTATGGTATACACACGAAACCAACTCAAATCTTGTTGGGTTTTCAGATGCTGATTGGGCTGGGGATCTAGACGATAGAAAGAGTACTTCTGGTGGTTGTTTCTACCTTGGAAATAATTTGATCTCATGGCATAGTAGAAAACAGAACTGTGTGTCACTTTTTACTGCTGAATCTGAATATGTGGCAGCTGGAAGTGGTTGCACTCAACTTTTGTGGATGAATCAAATGATAGAAGATTATGGATTAAAGAGTGAACCCCTGGTTATGTACTGTGACAATTCTAGTGTGATTAACATTTCAAAAAATCCAGTACAACACTCTCGAACAAAGCACATTGACATAAGACATCAATTTTATTCGAGATCTTGTAGAGAAAGGATTGATTCGAATGGAGTTTGTTGATACAAATAACCAACTGGCCGACATATTCACCAAAGCATTAGATTTTGAGAGATTCTCCAACCTTAAGAAATCTCTCAGCATGTGTTCCGTCTAATCATTCTTGGATGTTGTCTCAGATGTTACAACATCTCGGACAACATCTACCATGCATTTGCATCTTTAGGACTTAGACATACTGCATTGCATTCATACTGTGATATGTTGTGTTGACACTGTGTAGCATAATTTTCAGATGCACTTACAATTCCTAGTTATCTCTTAAAACTTCACACCTTTACATGTGAATTTAGTCACAAAAGAATTGAAGAATGGTCACTTGACCTTAACCAATGTGACAAGTAATCCAAGAAGAATTTGAAAATTTGTGATTAAAATGTTGGGTCTGTGACTAGAAGGAAAGATGGAAAAAGCTGCCTAAAGTAGCCCAATGAAGGCTGGACTTTTAGTGCGGGAGCTACCCCTGCTAAATGTTAACACAGAAATAGAAGAAAATAGAAAAAGCTACCTAGAAGGGTCCATTGAAGACTGTTCTTCTAGTGTGGGAGCTGCCACTTCTATGTTCAGAAAGTTCATAAGTTAGTGTGAAGAAAAACTGAAAATTGTTTCTGGAATTGTAGGTGTTGTCAGAAGATGTTGCCAACATTTGTGACAACACCTCATCTGTACACATATCTCATATTTGCTCTCATGTTTCTATTTATGTTACATTCTGTTATTAGGCATCCATAAGTCATGCATAAACATAACTTTGTGAATTTCGTCATGTCATAAGGATATTCGTATGAAAACAAAGAAAAATTCTATAAAATCCAATTTTTGCAGGAAATCGAAATCATGTGCTTTTAATGTTAAGTGGAGCTAAAATTCGATGTGGATTTTATTTTTGGACTTATTTTGAAAAGTAATTGCACATAAATATCGAGATAATTTCTGAAGATAGTAATGGTTAAATTTTGCCCGTTTTTTTACCGTTGGATTGAGTCAGATATTGATATGCATGTTACCGTTGCACTGTAGGTTCATGTTTATCCCCTTGATTTACACAGCCTAAACTATCATTACTTGCATAATTGTTTCTCGAATTTTCTTGCTCGCAAATTTATCTGCTACTCTTCGTTTTGGGTAATTTTCGTTTCTTACAATCTAAACGATGGCAGGAAAGGGTTTTGATCCCCAACATATCCGCAGTGAAATGGGTCACACAGAGGATGTTGCCCCATCTCCGGCAACATCCGATGCAACACCCACGGGTTCCAACTTACAAATCATCCCCGCTGCTCTTACGCCGGAGCCCCTGGAGATTATTGCACCAGGTGAGCCTGGAAATGCACTGGACATTGATAACCCACCTATCATCAGGGTTTTTGACCCACCCTCTCCTCCAAAAAGACGCTCAAAAAGGCAGGTCGGATATAACCCTGATCTCACACCAGGCAAACGATTTCGCTATAAGGGACAACTCTCCACTCGCCCTTCACTCATTGATCCGGCAGAGACGTCGGGAGATTATTCAAATGACGAAGACTACAAGTTAATTGTCCGCAAAAAGCCCGCACCACGGGTTGCCACCAAGCCTTCCTCGTCATCCACAGAAGACTCGCACCCCCCCTGTTCATGCCATACACGATGCACCTAAGGAACAGTCCTCGTCTGATGAGGATGAAGTATCTTTGGCCCAGGTGTTGGCTGATTTGAAAAAGGCCAAAAAGACTGCCCCTACCTCTCCTGCACATGTCTCTCCAATCCAGCATGTGTCTGAGAAGAAGACTGAAGCTACCACCGCCCTATCTGACAGTGAAGACTCTGGTACACACTCTCATCACTCAATGGGAGCCCCTGATGAGGACATTGCCTCTGATGCTACAAGAGTTGAAGATGCACCTGCTGCTACAAATGTTGTGTTGGATGTTGAGAACACCTCAGACGACACTGATCTCGGTGACTATGATCTAGACAGCAGCTTCAATACCAAGTTCTATACTGAGACATCATTCTCCAACTGGGATCTTTACACCAACCGGAGATTTATTGAAGAACGAAATGCTGATATGGAAGCCTTCTCTCGAAACAATCTGATAGATTTTCTCAAGTCTCGCGGACTGTTCTCCACCATCTCCTCTGTACAGCCTTATTGCCCCAAAGTTGTGCTTGAATTCTATGGCAACCACTCGTCGGGTGTTAGTAATGCGAGCTCGGCGAAATTTGGTCAAGTGTTTGTACGCAACAGGTTGTATAATTTCGACCCTCATGTCATCAATACTTATTCCAGTACACCTGAAATTGATGTAGGTCCACAACTGGATCTTGATGAGGTAATCTCTGTTCTCACTGGTGGCGTGCTTAGCAAATTCCCTGCTCATCCACATAAGGTCTCCGCTTCAAATCTCACGTCCTTATACTCGGTGCTGCACAAGATTGCCATTCGAATCTGGACACCAACCACCAACACTACGGTGGTCACTAAGTCCCAGGCACTGACTCTGTTTACCATTGGCAACTGCACTTTGGACCTTGGGCGTCTCATCTTTTATACTGTCATACAGTATGCGAATGGATGATTGAAGTCATCCAAGCTACCGTTTCCCAGTTTGATCTATGGGATACTGGTATCTCAGGGATTTGTTCGAGATGTGAGTGAGGGACTGTCTGAATCCATTGAAACAATCAAAATTGCCCTTGCCTTCTTCAAAGGGAACCGCAAGATTGACCTTCACTGGATAGACCCTACCACAGCACCTCCTGCTTCTGGACCTTCTCAAGGTTCCACCTCTCATACACCAACTACTTATTTTGTGACGATTCCTGTAGCTGGAGTTCAGGCTCATCTCGACCATGCTATTAAAAAGATATCCCAACTTAAAGCAGACTTGGCGTATTATGAGGATTTGGCTGCTGACCTCAGGTTTCTCTTGGACGTGTCTTTCCCGGACAAAAAGTGGGAGATGCTCAAACGGGTACTGGTCCGTCGGGGACTAAGGATGATGATGAGGAAGAGGACAGTAGTGATGAAGATGATGATGTGTAGATTTTTTTTTGTTTGTTTCTGTTTGTGTTCTAATTTTGCTAATATCTCGGTCTAGGTTGTTATCTCTCCTCAGATGTAGTCGTCTTATAAACTGTTAATGAAACTGTTGCAGGTGTTGTCTCGAATGTTGACAACATTACTAACAACACTCTTACTAACAACATTTTATTCAGGGGGAGAAAAGTTTACTAACTCTGGGGAGTGTATTTGAGCTAAATCAAGGATAAAAGGGTTTGATCTCATTTTTTTCCAAGAAAGGCAAAAAGAGGGAGATTGAAGGGAAATAATATTCTCGACTTTAATTGTTATAATTCCCTAGATCTTTAAGTTTTTCTCTAAAATTATATTTCCTTGTTGATTTGATTGAGTAGATTATTTTATGTGATTTTGCCTTTCTTAGATAAGGAGATAATCATTCAAAAGTAGTCTAGATATGTTATTTATTGGAATGATTTATAGAGATATGATATCAATGGTTAAATAGAGTTTATTTATAATAAAACTCTTACTTTCCTTATGTTAAGGTTTCCTTGTGGAGATAAAAGTATACATCTATAAATAAGAGACAAAGGACATCGTTGGACTCTCTCTCCCTCTCGGCTTCTTTATTAAGAATAATCATACACACACTTGTGCATGCCGAGAATATCAAAGAAGTAATTCGTCAAAGATCGTGCAAGTTTTGAAGAGTGCAGATATCGCGTGTTGCCTTGAATGTTGGGAACATCTGTGAAGAAGTTGGCTGAAGATTGTTTTCGTGGATTCTCCTTTGGCATCACGCTTTGGCTTTCTTGTTTTAGTTTTTATTTTGATTACTTGTCTTTAGAAAGCATTTGTTTTCTCAACTTGCTGAGAAAATTGATTTTTGTTATAATCACTAGTGATAGGTTTTTGTGTAAACATTGTGGTTTTCTAGTGATTAATTTTTGCCATAAGGCACCACAAAAGTATTTATACTTGTGCATATTTAATCTTGTCCGTTTATTTATTTAAAGTCGATTTGTGTTAGAAAAGTTAATATTCCGCTGCATGTTGTTCAAGATGTTGTAACATCTGGCACAACACCTAATTCTGATAAAACACAAATTTGCCATTTTAATTGCCGTTTACGTATTTATTCATGACTGTCAAACAACATATTCCTTACAGCGTGGATTCACGACTCAAAGGTTTATCTTAAACAAATTACAAAAATAAAAGTTATATATCCTAGCTCCCATTTCAAATAAACTTTGAAAATAAATAAATAAATATATATATATATATATATATATAT
>NC_133316.1:2882150-2933244 GCF_012295235.1 Primulina huaijiensis
ATATATATGTGTGTGTGTGTTGGGAATGCAACTAAAGTCTCATATTGAAAATACATGTGTTAATAAAATGGAAGGATATCTCCATTGTTATAAGGTCTTTTGAGTAAAGTCCAAAAGCAAATTCATGAGAGTTTATGTTCAAAGTGGACAATATCATAGCATTGTGGAGATATCTGACTTCCATGACACAAAAAATAGCGACGTTTAGAGATATGTGACTTTCGTAACTCAACAAGTGGTGCCTTCTATCAGTCTATGGGAAACAGAGTCATGGATTAAACTGATCTATCGGATACTTAAACAAAGGATGTGAGGGCTCCTAGTAAATCCATGATGAGATCGAAGTAGCACTTTTGCTTTCAGTATTTCACGTGAGACGTGCGGTCCCAACGCAATGGATATTTCCATTGATATTAATCAACGGCCTTTTGTATAAAGTTCAAAAGCAAATGCATGAGAATTCATACCCAAAGTGGATAATAACACACTATTATGGATATATGTGACTTATATAATACAACAATATGGAATAAAATTGTATTGTAATCTAGTCTTTAAATTATGCCACTTTGAAAATATTAACCCCTATTTTTATATATTTCTTAATTAATAAGAAATCAACATTTTCTTTTAAACTTTTTATAAAAAAAATATTGAAAATTCCTCTCTTAAACTTTTTATATCCTTAAAAGCAAAACTTGTGTGAGACGGTCTCACGAGTCGTATTTTGTGAGACGGATTTCTTATTTGGATCATCCATGAATAAATATTACTTTTTATGCTAAGAGTATTACTTTTTATCGTGAATATCGGTAATGTTGACCCATCTCACAAATAAATATTTGTGAGACCGTTTCACAAAAGACCTACTCTATCTTAAAAGCCCACAAATAACTTTATCTATTGTGCCTCAATATCTAATAACTCTTGCTTGATTATCATTGATTCACATACTCGAATTTGTTGTTTGGATGAATAAAATTCAAATAGATTTCAAATTCACTTCATATCAAGATATGTGATTTTAGTGTTCTAAGTTTGAAAACTTATTAGATCACGCAGAACCTTATAGAGTAAATAAAAAACTCCATTTTTTTTTTGTATTTTGTATTTTGTCTAGCATAATTTAAACATTTGAAATTCTAATAACTAAGTCATAAAAAAGTACCTCTGTTATTGTTCTTGTTCTATTTCTATTTTTGATAATTCGAACCACTAATCATCCCTTCAATGTAATTAATGCAGAGTTTTACAACCCCATATATCCAATAAATATCTTTCTTTTTGAGTTGGGAAAATACATTTGGATCTTGAACTCGATACTCGTTTCAAACTTGAGATCTTAGTGTCAGATGAATGATTAGTCATCGACTTCAATAAACTCCTTTTTTGATATACCCTTTTTTTCCCCTTTTGTATAGAAAACACACCCCTGTCCAACCACCTTCTAAACAGTAGAGAACTTGGTGACATTGTTAATTATGACGAAATCTTGCTAGTAACACACACCATATTAATTAAATCTTATATTAAGGGCTATTGGCCCGATTGATTCGACAAACTGGGCCATGAATTGCTCAGAATGATTTGGGCCTCCATAAAAAATAGTTTCATCAATCCAAGCAAGCCAACTGGATAAAGTTTTGGGCATGATGCTCTAATTTATTTGTAGCAGAAAAGGCACCAAGANTTTTTTTTTTTTTTTTTTTTTTTTTAGTTATCAATCTTCTGGTGGCATTACGAACTCATGGTGTTCTAGTAATGGGACAGATCAGAAGGATGTGGGGGTTGGGATTTGGATCCTGGTTGATTGCAGTACTTTCTTGGAAGAGTTGGGACCGGAGGAAGTTTTGGGACTGGGGGAGCTCTAGGGATGGGATTTTGCGGATTTGATAATGCAAGGGGAGGAGGAGGTGATGTAGGATTGGGGTTTTGGGGAGATGAAGCATTTGGTGAAAAAATTGTTGGGTATTGTGGGCTTGGAGACACAGGTACCCGTGGAGGCAGCCGTGGTGGCGGAGCTTTAAAGTTGGGATGTGGTTGTGGAGATGGAATGCTGCCGAAAGCAGGGATTTCGACCACGTGCTAAATATGGTGGACTTGGTAGGGGAGCTGGCGATGCAAACAAATCTGCCACCGGTGGAAGTGGAGCCTACACCAGTGGTGGCGGATATTTAAGTTAGATTAAGTGTTTAATTTGTGAATGAGATTTATTGACTGTAATGTAAAATAAATTTTTTTAATAATATTTTATGATTTTATCTAATTATGACTTTTGTTTTATCTGTATACATACGCAAACTATATAGATAAAGTTTTTGAATATATAATAGATATCATGAGTTCTACTTCGCAACGTAAGATCATGAAACTCATTAGGAATTGTATCATATATTCTAAATAGTTTAATAGTCGAATCAACTGCCTAAAATAAGGATAAAGGTCACTTGAGCTCGAGACTAGCATCTGTGATTAAAATGTCATGTTTCATTGGTAAGGACATGTAGATGTCCATTCAAACAAATGAGTGATCATATGATGATGTACTGAACAACTCTCTCTCGAACTGTCCAAGTGGTCTTCACTTATCAAGTGGAATAGTCCGCAGTTATGGTTGTACATCATTAGCCCTTTGACCCGAGACAATGCAAGGGCTTTACGTACTAGCATGCACGTTGATCTGTTTATCGACTCTATTGAGGGTCATCAGATGACGAGATTGTGTGTAGTTTCGAAATACGTAGGAGCAAATGAATTGTAGTCGGGGATTCACCATTCGCTTGTGAGTGAAGATATCATATGTGTTCTGATGAGTTAATAGTGAAGAAGTCTCTGGCCAGAGCAAGAAATGTGATTTAGGGAAATGTGTTTTCATAGTTACACATATGATGTCACTATTAGTACTCCAAGATACATCACCCCGTTTTCGAATTCATATGCAACTCTCGATATACTAATAGTTGTAGATTTGATCGGGATATATGAGTTCAACGGACCGTACTGTACGATAACCATAATTTAAGGTTTTTGTCTGACACTATCAGTGATATCTAGAGGATCATGGCGCGATGCTACTAGACGATATCACCATGATCCGATGAATACAATCAGAAATTAGTTTTCACATTCTTGATCAAGGAATTGATGAAAAAAATGAGGCTAAATTAGGATAAGCCCGAATAAGAATAAATGTTATTTTGAATTACATGGAGATGTGAACCCAAAGATAGATATATCTCTGAGCTATAGAGAGTCACACAAGTATCGAATTCAGTGTTTCCATTGAGAAAATTAAAGTTCAAGGAGTTGAATTTGACGAATATAGTTTGATGAATATCAAACAGAATGCTTATAAATGAGATTATAAGTTGATTCCATAATATGAAAGAAATGAAAGTTAGCTTAATTGTTAATTAAGGAAGGAGAGTGGAACTGTCTGTTTTGGTAAAAAAGTTCACAAAACTGACAGCTGCCAAATATGAACAATGAAAATTTTGATATTCGAAATTTTAAAATTTCATTATATGAATGAGATTTGTATATTTGATACACCAATGCTGTCAGATCGTCGATGAAAGTTATAATGATTCATAATTATTTATTTAATGAATTTGAAATTTACTAATTAAAAAATAGTACTAACAGTAATGACTATTAATTTGTACAAAATTTTCATAAAATATTCTAGAGGAGTATAGAATTAATTAACTAACAACTTAATTAAATAAATTAAATAATAGTTATTTTTAATTTAATTAATATATCTATGCTTATATTAAATGTGCATGTGTAAATATATTAATGTTTATATATACATTTTATATGAAGATATAAAGATATGTATATATAATATTAATATATCATGCATTATCAAAAGTTGATAAATACATCATATAATAATAATATAAGAATTTTAATGAATGAAAATAAAGAATCTTGATGGGAGAAGTCAGGAATCACATTTTATAAATATATAATGAGGGGACACAAGATATAATATAGTTTTTGCACACAATACAAGCACAAAAGTTCACCAAAATCCTCCCTCCTTCCAAGCAAAGTCTCGGCCATCCCAAGGAAATTAGGAGAAAAATTTCAGCCAAGCTATTCCATCACCGCCGCGTCCCTCCGACGCTGCACCGACTCCGAAGTTTGGAAATTCGGGCGTTTTAGTCTCAATGCACAAATTGTTTGTGATTACTAGTGCAATCCAAACAAGGAACACAGTCTCTGATTGTGAACCTAATTTGACGATCAAAAAGCGGAAATCCATTCGAAATGAGATACAAGAAGGGTCATCTCCACTAATTCCGGACTGGTTTGGAGTTCAGCGTTTAAAACACATATGTATACAATCTAAACACCCTATAGATATTTAAATAGCATACAACGCCCAAAAAAAGTTTCGAACGTCAAAACTGAAATTTTAAAACTTTTGTTGTGTCTTGGATGCGAGAAATCGATACCCCAACAATCCAATATTCGGTTGTCCCTGCCATGTGGATGGTGGCAAATTGGGGAAATATGTTATATTCGGATGCCAAGTACAGTTAACGAAAGGCCAAAATAATGCTGATTGACATGTAACAGGTGGAATTTTTTTCAGTCTATGCATCACATTGTTGGTTTCTCGAGTGGCATTATGTTCAGAGACGACGAGCTTCATCGAGGCCACTTCCGTGCTGTGAATGGGGCACGCTGTATCAGATGCATTCTGAAGCTTTGCGTAACCACCCTTTGCGCTGTACTTCCATCTCCCAAGATCTCAATAGATTGTGTTACGTTAAAGTTTTCTTTGGGATCAAAATCTCCATTTCCACGTGTCTTCGTTTCTTGGTTAGCGAATTTGCAATGGATATAAATGTGACTTTGCTCGTTAAAAAAAATTATGTATACTTTTTCTGAAATATTTTGGAGGTTTTTTCTCATCAAAACACCATAAATCGACCTTTTTTCACGCCTCACTTGCCCTACGAAATATTACCGAAATATGTCTTGTTGATGCATTCTCCGCGATGTACGAGTCCAATGACCTTAACTGTCACGTTCTTGCCTTGACAGAAGCTTAGAGCTAACAGTAAAAAAAAAAAAAAAAAAACCCAAATGCTCGTAAGCTTCAGTTGAAGCCCCATAGAGAATTCAATAAATTCGAAAATCGAGTAAGAAACACAAAGCTCTACTCGATACGATAGATAGTTTGGATCTAACTGAAGATAAATTTATAGCCCACAAGAATGCTAAACCAGTGACAGCTATTGATACTTTGATTGTTGTGTTGATTCACCAGTTATTTTTTTTTGCTTTTGCCCTAATGAGAAATAAAATGTAATAATCGGGCTACCAATATTGATGGGAAGTTTAGCCATTTTCAGTAACCATTGAAGCATAGCAAAGAATTTGAGGTACTTTTCTTGACAGAAAGTGGAAGCCAGTTTGTTGGTGCCGTAGCTACCTTTGTTCCCAGGAAATACATTGCGTGTTCTATTAGGTGAGTACGCGAAGAAATAATAAAGTAAAAAAGATAACAATACAATTAAAAATATCAATCTCTAAATATTTCACAAACCCATTACTGCCTTTTTCATTTTCTTTCATCAGTAATCCAAAAATTGCCAAGCTTCACTAAAGATTACATTTTTAGGCACAATTCATGGCACAAGATTAATTGCAAGATGTCCGATTTACATTAACCTAGCACAAATCCATGTTAAAAGATTTAAATTGCTTCCTGTATTTTTACCAACTTGACATGAGAGTTGAGGTATTTAGAAACACTGTTGAATCGTCCATGTCTACGTTGAGCACAAGAGATTTCATATCCACAGGTCGTATTGATATTTTATTTATTTCTTGTATCTTATACCGAATGGGGATTGATCTGAAGTAAAAAACGAAACATAAATAGATGAGCAGACGCCAAACAGCATGTTGAAAGATCAAAAAACACAGTTCTTCCGGTAGAATCGTTTGGGTTCAATCCTTCTTTTAAGTAGTTTACCATTAAGACTCCATGATGATCACCAACTTATAACTGATGTTCACGGTACAAGAAGATGAGAAATAGGTATTTTAGTTGACCTGATACACCAAGATAACGAAATCAATCTCCGTGAATCGTGTATCGCTCCCATTTCTTTGTTGGATCATATATCTGCCATGGAGGCAACTAGAATTAGATAACTGGGAAATGCTTTAGTCATCCAGATATGATACAAAATAAAAGGTTCACCATAAATTGTGATACAAAGAGCAAACTCACAAAAGTCTGTTTTTTTAGCACGTCTTTTATGTTGCATTTATAAGGATGGATTTGGTTTAGATGGAGGACTTGATTTGAAAAAAAAATTCCGAACCTTGATATCAAATGACTAAGATCTTGAATGTATTTAAAATGCATTACAATTATTAAGTATTGACATATGTTTTAAGTTGATAGCATATTAATTATTAACATATGTTTTAAGTTGATGGCGGATAAATTTCATGCAAGCTAGATTCATTCAAACAAGTCAAATGAATTTGAAATCACATACTTGGGATTCATTATTTCAAATTCTTCTATCCAAAAGCTCTTAGGTAAATTTCAAGATATACCAACTAAAGAAGATAATGTAGGATAGTACTGAAAGAATGCGACATTCATATGGTTTCAGCATTCTTATTTTCAGTAGAGACTCAGACAGCTCTTACACGATGAGGAGCTTATACAATAATGTCCGTGTTCGGTCAACATTTTAGAAGAGCATTTTTTTTAAGAAAATAAGATAATTTAAAATGTTTCAAGCTCCCCATTTTTGAAATAGTAAAAATAGTTCTTGTCAGTTATTTAACTCAAATGCTATACGCTCTTACATCTAGTGTTATCAAAACGAATTAGAATCTTCAATTTCAAATATTATACCTATCATACAAGTGGAGAGACTTACCTCCCATCTTGAAGCTGGAAATATGTGTTTATTCTTCTCATACCAATGTCTCTCCACAACTTTACCAGCATGTGACTGTTGAACAAGAGGGATCCATTAATCAGTAAACTGGTCTACAACTACCAAAGGGGCTACTAAAAAAAAAATAATAAAGTGAAGCCTGAATGCTGAATTTCTCGATGAAAAAAAAAACACTTAATTTCTCGTGGCCATGTAATAAACACTATGAAAATGCTATTTGTGGAGTGAGATGAGGAATGGCTGAAGGTGATAGATAACCTATGTTTCAAAATCGATTGCATCCTTCAGAAAAACTCTTAATAGGATTTTATGTTGACTACTGAACATTACTTCCCGGAAATAGCATGGGAATCATGTAAAAAACGAATACGATTATCCCAACATGCTGCTGCTTCTCAAGTAAGTTATATGGGACCATGCACGAGGAAAATTCTCAGGCAGACATACAATCATAGAAATCATGATACTAAGATGCATATCCGATGGAACATGCATTTACATATCTTCTAATAAGAAAAACTCACAAGTATGCTAAGATTTATTACCTCATCCTTCTCGATTGTAGCATCAGCAATGGTTCGAACATCCTCATGAACATCAAAGTGGAAAAGCTGTATAACAAATGCAAAAGGCAAACACAATTATAAGAGGTTTTCACAAACTAGCCCAATTTTATTTATTTATACAATAAGAAAGATATAGAAAGGTTTGAGTATCATCATGCACAATTTAGTAGTAAATGCAAGATATAAGCACAAACAAGTAAATTAAAACACATGAAAGTTCAAAACATAATAAATGAAAGTTGACCAACAAGAACAATTGCAAAAATGAGGCCACCCGTTCTGAAAATTTTTTAGCAGGTCTCACAGAACTGAATACTGCAAAAAGGGAAAATGAAATAGAAAAGGAGAAAGAGAAAGGAGAGGGAACAGAGAGAGGGAAAGGTTATTGTCACTGTTCGAGAGAGATTATATCATATGCTGCAAACGTATAAATCCCACTACTAGAGAATGTCCTAAAACTCAGAAAAAAAATCCCACAACTGTTCATTTGTTCTTGTGATCATAACTTCCATCTCACCAACATTCCGGGGCCACAATGTATTCACACCTGTTATTTAACCTCAAAAAAGGAATAACTGTTACGTAACAGTTTGGTTTGAAACTTTTTGACATTTAAGCAGTTCATTAAATAAATTCTCTCATGATATTGCCAATAAATGATCAACATGAAATTTTACACATCACACAAAATCATGGTTTATAACAAAGGTTACCAATAATAATTACATGGTGACATCTACTAAGTAGAAACAAATGCAGTATAAGTACAAATATGACTAGCTTTGTAATCCTTGAAGTTGTGATATTGAATTATTCATTTAAGCCTGAAGATGACATTACCGGTCCACTTTTCCCTCAAGCCTTGTTAACGATCAGCTCATAGAACTGTGTTGCTGCAACAAGGAAAAAAACACTTTCATAAGTGTAGCAAGACGCATAAAACACTTGCTTGTAGTTACTTCACCCTATATTTCAGAGCTAGTGTAAATATGGGACGTTTCATTGTCCTTGGCTGAAGATCTTACATGTGGGATGATGAGATCTTCTTTAACATAAAGTAAATTCTCCACTGACGTAGTCCGAACCTCTCGAAATTCTGGTGCAAGCTGCTGCTGAACAGAGCGAAGAAACTCCCCAATTTTATCACCTTTCCGAACCTGATTTGTACAATGATAAATACCAGTAGACAAAGTAAAAGAACTGCAAGAGAATAAAATTCCACCAACATGTAGGGTCAAATGTAATGAAAGAAGAGAAAAAGCCAATCTCAACCTGAATCACTCGTCTATGGCCAGTACCATCCCAATAGCTGTAAGTAATTTCAAGAGCCTCATCTAACACAAAAAACAGAAAGCGAACACGAGAATCAGAAAAACGATCCTTAGCACATCAACAATCAATAGAGCTACAGGACTTCTAGACAAACTTTTGATCTGCTGTTGTTCTCGAACCCACTGTTTCCGCAACCTTTCGCGCTCAGCTGGTTCCTCTGCCTCCCTCTCACTATAAGAGTATGCTTCAAACTCCAAAGGCCAAGGATAAGTAAAGAATCAAAAAACGTAGGAGAAGGTTGTGGTTATATGTATGAGGGGACGTTAGCTCACCTATCCGGTAAAAAGCTAGTTTCAACTGTAGGATCTTTGCCAAATTTTCTCTGTGCAGGCCTTTCAAAATCTTCATTTTCTTCAGACAGAAGGCAGATGATGCGTCAGAAAGAAATTCAAATGCATAAGAATATTCAACTTCATCACAAGAATAGCGATAGGAAATTTAAATTTACTCCAGCAGCAATGAAATAACTTACATGCCTATCTCCATAAATACTTCACAGGTAACATCATTTATATAACTGCCCTACATACTTGGAAAGGGAATTCAGGTTTTACAGCACCCATTTTTAAACAGATGCTTACTATGTTTTCACAAATTCCACTAAAATAGTTTCAGACAACACGACTAAGCAAAATGTGCCTTTTTAAGATAGGATTTTGAATCTTCGTCTTGACAGAGGGTCCAGAAAAGACAGAGACAAAGCAAAACACAAATGCAAACCACCTGTTCCAACAAGAGACAGAATATCAATGAAAACATGACCAAAATAAAGAAAAACAAGATGCAAAAACAAATCTTAAAAATATGTAAGGCACCCAGGGGCAAGTCACAATGACCAAAAGACTGACTTTGTATAGCCATCAAAGAGAAACAAAGGCAATAAACAAAAATCAGCCAAAAAAAGGCCATGGAAACATGAGAAAATAAGGTTCCTCTAGGAAAATTTAGAGGGAGCTTTCAAACCTTAGTTATACTAGCGTCAATGTATTCAAATTATTCAAAGAACATCAGTAGCAGCGATAAATACTGCAAAAGGGTGTAAACAGATGATACTCACTGTTTTCTTCATCTTCCTCTGCGCCATTCTCAAAATCATCAGCAAAAGATAGTCGAGGATCTGCCTTTATTTTCCTCTTCTTCAGCTTCTGCAGCTGAAGCTCCTCCTCTCTATACAGAGAAGAAACAACAGAAACACATACATAAAATGGGGGCCTAAAACCAAAATGTCAAATATTCACCAGGCAGAAAATTCACTCACTCTTGCTGTAATTTTAGGAGTTTTTCCTTCTCTTCCTCTTCTATTTTGTTCTTAATATTCACTCTCTGAAGCAGGAAGCACCATATCAACAAGTAACAATCCAAGAGTCCAAAAAGGGGGGAAGGGAGAGTAAAGTACCTTCTCAACATATTGTTCCCGAGTGACCAAACCAACAGTTTCCTTCTTGAATGCAGTCTCAATAATCTGAGCACAATTGACAGCAACACTCCAATTAAATACAGAAGAGTGACACATAAACAAGCATGCATCGTCAAATATTCAATATGATTCTTAAAAATAAACTGAAAATTGGATAGATTTTTTTCGCCCACTGTTTTAACTTTATTTAGCCTGCCATAAGACTTGGAATCATGTCGAAGCTTAATTTGATTGTTTATTGAGCTAGAGTTTCAAGTCAATCTCAGTACTTTACTGAGCTAGTGTCAAGTTAATCTCAGTACCTACATAATAGTAGGTATCACAAACACCCCAGCTTTGGCTTTCGAACATGAAACATAAAATTCGATCATGACTTGAATATTTCACCAAGACCTTCACTGTGGTGAAGCCTGATTTAGTTGCTAGTAGTGTGTTCTAAATGGAGGTCGAGGCAGCCACCTAGGCGGTAGGCGGCCCTCGACCGGGCAGTCCGAAGCTATCCGACGGGCAAGGTGGTCGAGCAGGCGGCCGAGGCTGTCAATGATTTTAAAATCCTAGTCAACTGTCAAAGTAAAATAATTTTAAAAACCAGTCAAATTCAATGGATTTTAATAACCAGTCAACTTCAATCAATTTTAAAAACCCTAGATATAACAAAAGCACATCTCACTTTTTTTTATTTACTTTTGGTTTCAAGTGTCCTCTACCATCAACCACCACTGGCTCAAACCACCTCAATCGGCCACCACCTGGCTCAAACAACCTCAATCAGCCACCACCTTAATTATCTTGTATATTTATTTGCACTTCGTCTTGATTGTATTATACTGTATGAAATTTTTTGTATGCATAAACATTATTTAATTACATAAAAAAATATGATTATTTGCAATATATTGCATGATTATATATAATTACCTATATTTGATAAAAAAATTCAACCTAGGCCGTCCGTGCCCAGGCGGCTGAGGCGGTAGGCAGTCTGCGGTTGAGGCGGTAGGCAATCACTGACCGCCCCGTCACCGCCTCTTGCCATTTACAACATTCATTGATCGCAAGCCTAACATGAGAAAATAGAGTTGCTTGATGTTTTTTCCAAACATAAAAAATCATTACAATGCACTTTTGAGATTGAATTACTTTTGGGGACCTGTGATAGTACTTGAACTTGGCTAGATTGTTTAAGGATCCAAAAGAACTCAAAACTCAAATACTCCATATCTTTTTTCCACACATGGCATAACAAAATCCGGCTTCAGGTCCTTGTTTCGATAAGCTTTACCAGATTCGATATTTTGAATACCTTCAATTGTCCATCCTTTTTATACAAGAAGTTAGAAAAGTACGTCATAAAATTACAGTATCTATAACAGAAGGCTTCGATCATATTACTCAATCTTTAAAGCTTGGAAATACCTTAATCAAAAAAGCCATTCACTAGCTAAATTAGATTAAATGTGGAGAAAAACCCACTTTAAAGCAGGAGTAACTCGAATTTCCAGCCACTTTAATCCTTCATAAAAGGGTATTGAACGGAAAGGCCATAATAAGCCAATTTTGATAGTGAAAACGCCTCGGAAAATGTTCATGATAAGATACCTCGGAAGTACTGGAGCCGAACTGGAGGAGACCCGGTTGGCCTTCAGAAGCAGCAGTTTTCTTCTTGAGCTCCTGGATCTTACGGCGCTCGGCTTCTCTCTGCTTCTCCAGTCGACGAATCCGAACCGCATCCTGCGCCGTGCCCACGTACCCGTCACCCATACCCGCCATGATGATTCCCTCCTTCAACTTAGGGTTCTGATTTTATTTCTTTTTCCCAGGTGCCACAGCTAAGTACTGCGTTCCTCTTGATTATTTTAAAATATCACTTAGCCCAAACTTTAACTCTAAATTCAAAATTTGCCCAAATGTTATAGAAACTACAAAATTGTCCTAAATTTGTAAAAAATTTAAAATTCCCCAAATGTTATAATTTTGTGTTTCGTTGGAAATAAAAATAAAATTATTTAATTTTTCTACTATATATTATCGAGTGAATTATATATTTTTATTATAAATATTTTATTGTATTTATTTAAATTTAAATCAATAAAATAACTAATATTCATAAAATTTGGACAAAGAGAAATTCTTTATATTTATAATATATAGCGACATTAATGTAAAGTATCTTTAAAGAATTATACCCAATGTACCGAAAATATTGTAATAAGATAACTTTTGAAATTATTTGAGAAAAAAAAACTATTTATTCATTTAATCAAAATTTCAAACGTTTTTTTTCAAAATAAAATGTAATTACAAAAATATAATCTAATGTACTTTATTAAATTTAAAACATCTATATTATAAAATTCATAATATTAATATAAAAATTAAAATTTTAATAACTATGTGTGATATTATTATTCAAAAACTAAGAAACAAATTATTATAGATAAATATGTTAAAAAAAACTAAAAGATTGAAATAACATATATATTTTAAACATTAATTTTTATCCATAAAATTTTTAATATAAAATTTAGTTTTTTAAGACCCAAGATCCTAGTTACGCCTCTGAATAATAAGTTTATATCATAAATATACATCATAAATATAATAAAGAAAAAAACGAAAGTATATTTAATGCAATATTTACATATCAAAAATATTTTTTTGATGGCCTCAATAATAATGATTACGTAAATTAAATTTTTTCTAAAATATAGTTTTATATTTATATATAATAAATTTCTAATTTATTATATTTGTTAATCATTAATTTATTACGCTTTATTTTATTTTAAAAAATAATGATATTTAGGGGGATGGAGCGTGTACGATACAATTAAGTAGGCGCGTGATGAAAGATATACCCATCATGAAGGGGAAAACTCTAAAATGGCCTAATTCAATGCGTTGTCGTATAAGCAAAGCATTAGTCTCCGAAATTGGGACTCCAAAGAGGTCTTGCAGTATCCGATTTCTATGAATTCCCCAACTTCTGGTTCCAACCAACAATCCGCTCTCAATTTCCCTTGCTTATGGATCAATTGAATTCCCGATTCCAGGACCCGAACAGTTTCCAGCCTTCGCCTGATGCGCTAGTGCCGTCCACTCGTCCCCACGACGATTGCAGGTCTGAACCTTTTGATTTTTCTTGCATTACGTTTTTTTCATTCATTTTGGCGTGTTCATGTGCATGGTGCTGATCTAGAGAGCGTTGGCGTCGTAATTGTACAGTAAGTACACGGATGAGGTGTAGCAGGTAAATACAGGGGGTAAT
Source organism: Primulina huaijiensis (assembly GCF_012295235.1). Taxonomy (NCBI): domain Eukaryota; kingdom Viridiplantae; phylum Streptophyta; class Magnoliopsida; order Lamiales; family Gesneriaceae; genus Primulina; species Primulina huaijiensis. The sequence goes on from NC_133316.1 coordinate 2,895,681, forward strand.
GATACGGCGGTTTAGTTTGCAATTCTATTCCAAAAGATTAATGTACCTAGTTAATCTGTCGTATCTCCCGCATTGTCGGAAAATGGGTCCATTGGACAAAGCTGGCTGGTTTTTCATTTCTTTATTGAATCGGTCTCTTTATTGGTGAATTGGATTGACCCTTTTCCTGGATTACGAGACTAAAAAATTATATCAATTAATTTGTGTAAATAGCATAAGACCAACATCTGTTGTGTGTGAAGATGAATAATGCATCTTGTGTGAAAACTGTGGTGCATCTTATCGAGGTAAGCATTGAGCGTATGATCATATCGACAATAGCCAACAAATATTTAAATATCTCACCAAATTTCTAAAAGTGTTAGCTTTGCCTTCCAAATAACACTGATTTACTAGTTTCGCAATCCACATTGCTTTAATGGCCTCCACTCAATTGAGTTCCCTAGTTGGTATGAGACTTCAATCATGATCAAATATGGTTATTCAATGTGTTCTTCAGCAAAAAGCTTTTTAAGTTGTGTATGTTCTGCAGGCCATGAATGTTTGTCACATATTCCTATGAGTTGAAAACTAAGGGAATTGAGTTGAAATAAGTTAATATGTTGAGTGAATTCGAATGATCTTTAATAAAATTTAATCAAACAAGTTTACCTTGATTCCAAACAGTATCAAATTTTTAGTGCTCATACCGTGTGCATTTTTGCATGTTGTCTTTGTGCTAGTTGCAACCACACACTATACTGAATAGGACTTAAGTGGTTTTATGGTAGTTTTCAGCAAATCATCTTTAGAAGTTGTTGGTTATAATTTGAGAAAGCGAATTCTTTTGATCGAAATGGTTGTTACTGGGTTTCCTCAAGCTTTTATAGTCATTTATTATGTATGTAGGTTCTATGAAGAAAATATTCATGTAGTATGTTCATGTAGGGGTGTCAATCGGGTGGGTTGGATCGGGTTTCGGGTCAACCCGCGAAAGTTTTTTTTTTTTTTTTTTCCAACCCGAACCCAACCCGAAACCGAAGCAACCCGAAAACACCCAACCCGAACACGAACCCGTATAACCCGTCTAACCCGCGTAACCCGAATTTTATTTATTTTTTTAAATTTTTTTAAAAAAATTAATGAAAAAAATTCAAAAAAAATAAAAAATAATAATAATATTTTAATTTAACACATAATAACAAAATTTCCGATTTAAATTTGAAAGTTTAATCGTAGAAAATTAAAAGTATATTTACTAAATCAAATAAAAAATTGTTAAAAAAATAAAAATATGCAAAATAAATATTAAATTATGAAAATTCATCATATAAATATACAATAAATTTTGTTCAAACATTAAATATATAAAAATATAGGTAATATTTTCAAAAAAAAAAGTTCGCGACCCAACCCGAAACCCGCCTAACATGGCACTAACCCGAATCCACCCAACCCGAACCCGAAAAACCCCAACCCGAACCTGATTTTTTTCGTGTTGGGTCGTGTCGCATTTTGACACCCCTATGTTCATGCCATAAATTTATTAGTTCAACTTCAGAGCTGTTTTCAGAGTACATTGTTTTTCTAATCACGTGATTTAATAGACCGGTTACTTCATCATCTTATCATATATTTGCCATTTACTGAAAGAAGGAAGCAGAAACAAAGGACTCTACTGATGCGAGAAAAGTCCAAAAGGCTGATCGTGAGAAATTAAGGAGAGATCGTTTGAACGAGCAATTCACAGAGTTGGAGAACACTCTTGGTAAACCCATGTGTGTTTGTATTCCCAATCAATTATAAAAAAATTGAGTTTCTCGAATATGTCATGCTAGTATTCCCAATAAATTATTAAAAAAATGATTTTCTCGAGTACATCATGCTAAATGCAAACAACCCAATGCACACTTATGTTGCACACTGCCTACTGGACTTGAAATACACATTTGAAGAACTTGCAAGACTTGTTTCTTTGAGCACTGATTTCTTATACATCAAGCATATGGAGCTCCAGAGAAGCTAATTTTGCCTGGCTAATAGTAAAGAACAAATAGATGTTGACACTATTTCCCGACTAGAATTTTATTGTTAAGCATTTAAGAAAACTCGCGAGACTTTTTGTCCCCTCATTTTTACTTGGTTAAAGCATGTGCATTTATTTTATACCATCCTATTGCATGGAGCAATTGTTGTACTTACACTGGGAAAATGTGAAAATATTTTATTGTGATTGACCATTATTTACAGATCCAGATAGGCCTAAAAACGACAAAGCTTCTATACTCACGGATACCATTCAAATACTAAAGGACTTGGCTACTCAAGTTGACAGACTGAAAGCCGAGTACACAGCACTTACTGAAGAATTCCATGAGGTAGTCTCTTAAATCCAATATCGAAAGCCTCAATAGCCAGTATCAACAGAGATTGAGGACCATGTATCCATGGGCTGGAATGGATCATTCTGTCGTCATGCATCCATCTTCCTATCCTTTTCCTATGCCAGTCCCATTACCAACTGGACAGATCCCTTTACATCCATCATTGCAGCCATACCCATTTTACGGGAATCAAAATCCCACAGTTCCTAACCCATGTTCAGCATATGTTCCTCATATGGCCCATAATTCCATGATGGAACAGCAGTCCAAGCTATTAGTCTCACAAGTCATGCAGGAAGGTAGCGTCTCTCATAATTCAAGCAAACAAGACCCTAGGAACAAGTCACCGGATGGAAAGAGTAGAATAGAGAAAAGTGACGACTCAAATGATATTACCACAAATCTAGAGCTTAAAACACCTAGATCTGCGTCAGAGCAAGAAAGCACAAGCCATGTATGATTGTTAGGGAACATGACAATGTTTTTGAATTTTTTGAAACTAATCGTTGAATGATAACATCAGGATTCCTTGTCGAAGAAAAGAAAAGCTAAGAGAATCTCAAGGAAGGAAACCAGCCTCACGAATGTTAGTTCTTCCAGCAGATGTTCTTCCACTCACAGTACGCAGCCCTCCTCATGTAATAGTATTGCCTGTGGCAAAAAAGTAGATTCATGATAAAGGTTAAGGAACTATATTAGTATGATAGTGTTTCCTTTCACCTCGATCAACATGTGCTCATTTTCTTAATGTGTCCTCTCTTCCATGGATATGGCATACAAGCTTGGGATGGGTAAATTCGACCCTAAGAGAACGGTTTCACCCCATGTGTAGATCGATGATTCTTCCATGGATATGGTATACGGGCTTGGGATGGGTAAATTCAACCCTACCCTAAGGGTTTTACCTCAAGTGTATTGATCCTACACTTGGGCTAAGACCCCTGGGGTAGGGTTGAATTTTCCGTTCGGGTGATAGAATTTGATTGGACTTTAAACGGACTCCTTAGTTTGTGATTCTGGGGAGTTGTCCGTAACTTTTTATTTTGTGATAGCTAAGAATGTTGTATTTCTTGTATATTTGATGATTTTTTTTTCGAGCGCCAATTTATGGCTCTGTTAAAACCATTAACAGCTTATTATTATTGTCCTTGATTTTAATTATAAAATGAAGCCTAATCTCACCTCCAATATGTCAAGACGAACAACCGCTTGGGAGGGAAATATATTTTTTATATATGGAAAAATTGTGTCGAAGTCTATGTACAAGCTTTTTATGTATAGGGATGATAATTTTATCCGCAAGTTTGGGGTCTCATAGAGAAAACCCGAAATGGGACGGGTTTGGAGATTTTTCAAATCTCCGAAACAAGTCAGGAACATGTGTAAGAATGTTATTCTCATTTCCGAACTCGTTCTGAGGTCTTTGATAATATCATTATTATTACTAATAAGAATGATTTATCCTAATAATTAACTAAAAAAACTCAAATTCATAACATTCAAATCTCGTTCATGAACCAACTCGTCATTTCATGATAATTATGTGGTTTCATTTTTTTTTTTGTTTATTAAAACCATGAAGTACAAAATTTTGTATTGTTTAAGTAATGTTAGTATTTATATATGTAATTGGATTATTGTATCAATATTTTTAAGCGAATTTGAAAACTTTTTTGATTATATTTGAAGCGGTGATGAGAATAATGGTTTAATTTACGTCATGTCGGGGATGATGATGACAAATACAGCCCATCTTGTTACCATTTATAGATTATTTGAAGCGAGGATAAGGACTTGGATGAAGATTTAATGTTCACGAAGTCGGGATAGAATTTTCAGATCAATTAGATAGAATCGGGTATGAGGCTCGATGGAGACTTAATCTCCGCTGGGATTAAATAGAGAATCTCTAACTAGAAAAAACAATGATTTGGACGAAGATATCCCGTCTCACCCCATCGCCTTCCCTATTTATATACGAGTCATATACAAGGCAAAATAAGAAAAACATAAAAGCGAAAACATGACTTCAAATAATTAATGCTAACCAATATTAACTAACACACCCCCTTCAAGCTGGGAACAAAATATGTAAATCACTCTTGGACAAAAAAACCTTTTGTTAATCCTTACTCGACTCTTTGGTAAAGATATCAGCCAATTATTGTGAGGTAGAGATATGTGCAGTTTGAAGACAACCAACCTTAATCTTATATAGGATCAGGTGACAATCTATGTCAATGTGTTTAGTATGTTGATGTATTTGGTATGTTCATGGAACGTAGGATTGACGGAAATGTGCAAAGCAACATTATTGTCATGATATAATGTAGCTGGTTATGCAAAAAAAAAAAAAAAAAACTTCTATATCAGAGAACAAACTAGTTATCCAAACAATCTCACTTGAAGTTGTGGTTGTGGCTTTATGTTCTGCATCGGCAGAACATCTAGAAATCGTGCTGTTGGAACATTTCATGTTCGCAATCTTGTTTTTGATGTTAACAAAACTTGTTATTTTGTTTCTAATGATTTATCGAAGTGCGTAGGAAGTTGAAATTGATCAGACTTCGAACTGATCAGTTAACCGGGCCGAAACTGAAGCTTTCGAGAAGCAAACTGAAAGTATCAACTGATTGCCCAAACTGAACCATTTCAACTGGTTGTTCAGTTGATAGGTTATTCAGCAGAAGACCTTCAGAAGCCCGTCCAGCTGATGAAGAGCTCAACTGATGAAGAGTCAAACTGACCAGTTCAACTGAATCAGTGAAATCAGTTCAGCTGACGAGTCGACTGATTTCATCATACCAGTTCAAGACCAGTTCAACTGACCAATAAGCATCAGTTTGGAATCAATCAGTTTGCAGAACACGACAAGCTTATCTAATAGAATCCAGCTACGCACAATGATACAAAAGCATTTGTACTATCAATTGTACAATAATAGACGTTGCAGAAAAATTTAAAGCCAAAATTTTCCAGAATGATTGTCGGAAAAGTCGAGACACAAATTTCAATGAACACATTCAAGCTACAACGGATACAATTATTGAGTCTCACTGTACGATCAAGCTTCCCGCTTATAAATAAAAGATGAAGTTCAATGAGAAGTAAGAGATGGAAAAACAACAGAGAAAAGAAAGGGCACACATATTGCATATCAGCTTACAAAGAAGCAATCAGCCCAGTTGAAAGAATACACCAAATTTATATCGGCTTAGTTTAGAAACTTATTTCCCTCAGTGTGTGAGAACACCTTCTCGTTGTAATCATTGTTCTGTTCACACACACACACACCACTCACAAATACAGAGAGTTGAGCTTATAGAATAGCTGAATGAGTCTTGCACAAAGACGTAAAACTTGTGTATGTAGTCTTTGACACAGAGACGTTAAACAAGTGTTGGCTGAAAGATGCTGCCTTTAGTCTAGACTAGGAGTTCAATTAGGCAGTAGGGTAAGTCCTAAGCTGAGTGGATTTATACAAGGTGTTGTATAAATCAAAGTCTTCTAGTGGATCCTACCCGAGGTGGTAGAAAGAGTGACGTAGGAGCAGTTGAAGTCTTCGAACATCCATAAACATATCTTGTGTTATTTCTGTTTAAATGCTTGTTTTTTGTTCTTAACTGATATGATCAGTTCAGCTGATATCAGTTCAGTTCTTTCCCTAACCGAACTGATATAAGCTAAAACTGATCTCATGTAATTTTCAGTTATTCAGTTGCACAAGATATAAAACCTATCAGTTTTCTTAATGAAGGATTATTTCGATTATTTTCCACTTTGTTTGTAACCAAACTCGATCTAATCCATCGGTGTATACACTCTTAGAACATGAGCTATTGAAGCTCATGTAGAATATTGTGTTTGAAGCACCTTCGTAGGTGTTAGAACCGATCCTTCACATGCTCTGTTTTTTTTGTTCGCCAAGACACTAAAGAATCACCCAATTTAATGCAAAAACTAGTAAATGATCTTTGGGTCATTGGGAAAAAGGCCCAATCTGAGTCACAGTAAGAAGACAACTTTGAAGAACTATTGGCAAAGAATGATATTCTCATACCAAGAGACCCCTTTGAGTTATTTGACTATCTGTATGGCTGCATCAGTATGTGAACGTTTAAGAGAACACATGAATTGACTCAAGTGTTGATCCGCGTATCAAATAATAGGTCTGGTAATGGTGAGGTAAATCAATCGTCCCACGAGACGTTTTTAAGAATTCGGATCGTCAAGAACATCATCCGATTTACTAGTTGATTTAGAATTTAGCAAGAGATCAAACTCATGAGCGGTAAGTTTCTTATGTTGTTTTGTTGGGGTGTCAAATGTTTTAGCTCCTAAAACTCCAGTTCAGTAATAAGTTCTAAAACATACTTCTTTTGATTAAGGAATGTACACTCTATGGAATGTGTTATTTCAACTCCCAAAAAATATTTCAATGGGCCAAGGTCTCGAAGCTCAATTTAAAAATGAAAAAGCTTATTTAAATAAATAATGACATCCATTTTGTCGTCATTGATAACAATACCATCAATATATACCACTAAAAAGGTAATGTTGTGAGCATCACGATTAATGAATAAAGAGTGGTCATGATGGGATTGTCTATAGCTACGTAAATCATCACACCAGCAAATTTTTGATTCCATTGTCTCGAGACATGTTTAAGGCCATATAAAGATTTGCGTAATTTGCAAACTTTATTTAGACCTTGGACATTATATCCTAGAGGCAATTGCATAAAGATTGCTTCATCCAAATTGTCATGAAGAAAAGCGTTGGCAACATCCATCTGAGTCAAACTCCAACCACGAATATCAATCAAACTCAATAAATTGTGAATAGTAACAATCTTAGCTGTAGTAGAGAATATATCATGAAAATCCACTGCAGCTTGTTGTGTGTAGCCTTTTTGCTACCAAGCGTGCTTTAAACTTATCCACTTAACCATACGGCAAAAATTTCAGTTTGTATACCATTGACACCCTATTGGCTTAACATGAGGTTGCGAGTTCTAACTCCATTGTACGCTTCCATCTAGGATCCGCAATTTCTTCATGGTAAAAACATGGTTCAATGAGAGAGAAAATATCCACTAGAAAACTTTGATATGCTGGAGAGAATTTGGAGTAGCTAATTTGATTAAAGATAGGATAAGAACAAGAAGTGGTATTGGCTTGGGGTAAAGTGGAGCAAGAAAAATATCTGGTCCAGATAGATGGTTGAGTAGTATGAGAAGATCAAAGCAAGGGAATAAAATATATGTGGGAAGAGGAGGAAAACCATCAAGATTGGTTAATGGACAGCTTGAAGAATCTAAAACACCAAAAAGACAAGGATCCTCATGTGGGGAATAATCTGGAATGGAGATTAACTCAAGGAAACAGGACAAGTCCGAGATTTCTTGGCAAATGGAAATAAAGATTCACGAAACACAATGTCTTTTGAAATAAGAAATCTCTTTGTTTAAAGATCCATTATCTTGCATCCCTTTTGAAGATTGAAGATCCCAAACATACACAAGCTTTAGCTCTAGGAAAGAATTTGTGGTCAGGATGCAAGGATGTTTCATAGCAAATGCACCCAAAAGCTTTCAAATGATCATAAAAGAGAACTTACGAAAGAGGACTTCAAAATGAGTTTTGTTATCGATGAGAGGACTGAGAGTGTGATTTATAAGATATACCGCATTCAAAACACAATCTCTGCAAAATTGTAGGGGAATAGAGGACTGGAAATGCAAAGACCTTGCCAATTCAAGGATATGATGATGTTTTCTTTCAACTATCCCATTTTGTTGGGGAGTGTATGGACAAGAGCTTTGATGCAAAATCTCAAGAGATGCAAAAATGGATCTACACTAGTATTTAAAGAAATCTAATGCATTATCAGTCCTAATGGTCTTGACTTTCGAGAAAAATTGAGTAGCAACCATGTCCTAGAATTGATTGAGGAGTCTAAGGATGCCTAACTTAGATTGCATATTCTTGTTTCCCTCTAGAAAAATCATCCACAATCGTCAAGAAACATTTATTTTCATTATAGGTGGGTGTTCCAAAAAGACCCCAAATGTCTATATGGAGCAACTCAAACAACGAAGAAGGTTTAAACATACTAACTTTAGGAAAGCTCAACCTTGTTTGTTTCGATCTAGGACAACTGCACAGTAAGTCAAATTCAAATTCAAATGTTTTGATAGAAATGGAAACTTATGCTCTCTAGATGTGGACATATGTCCTAATCTTTGATGCCACAAATCATCATTAAAAGAACTACATGAAATTAAAGTATTACATTGCAGTATGCTAGGAGATGTATGATGGTCAACTTGAAGATAAGAAGGCTTGGACAATGTTGTATATAGGTTATATAGGCCTTGTTGCTCCCTACCAATCAAAATTATCCTCCCACTTTTGAGGTCCTGAAATATACAACAATGCGATAAAATGTGACATAACAATTGTGGGATTTTGTGAATTTGGAAATGGTAAGGAGATTGAATCGAAAGTTGAGAACATATAACACATTGTGGAGAAGAATGTTGTCTGAAATAGCCATAGATCCTATATTGCTAACTACGAGTTGATTACCATTTGACAACCTTACACAACTAAGGCAAAGACACAAAGACTTAGCATCGTGCATCAATGAAAAATTACCAGTCATGTTTTCGTTAGCCCCGATGTCAATAATCCGATCTGCAACATTGCACTTAGAGGTATGTCCAGCCATGTTTGCATTAGTGTTCGATGAATATAGAGTATTTCTTCCCAGCAGCTGCAAAATCTCGGCATACCTAGCAGGAGTGAAACTAGAACCAACTACAGGAATCATCGAATGAGTCTCATTGTCTCCCCCATCAACTGTGTGAGCAACAGTTCCTGTCTTATGCTTATCACAATCTAGACCTGGACGTTTTAAGTTTTCTTTCCCTTGTTGCTTATGTAGTTTATGCCCTGGTGGATAGCATATCAACTTGAAACAGTCTACCTTAATGTGTCCATTCCATCCGCAATACTCACGTGTAATTACATCCTTCCTTCACTCATCACCATGACCTTATTTTGAGTAAAAACCCAAAGCAGGTTGATCAGGTAGGCAATCTATGTGATTCTTATTGAGAAATTAATGAACAAGCCTATCCAACTATTGGTAGAGGTGTCATCATCAAAATTTGGCTTCAAATATGCATGTAAATATCATCCAATCTCATAAAAATTGCAACAATTGTTGTTGTTGATCATACTCTACATATTTATGCATCGTAGCACGTTCACATGACGACAGAGTTACCAAAGAGCTATACTCGTCCCATAGCTTCTTGAACTTACAAAAATATACAGAAATTGAGTTATTTCATTGAGTTAGTCTCCCAATTTCTCGATGAAGAGAAGAAATTCTAGATCCATTTATTTTATCACATTGATCCTTTAAATCCATCCAAATCACGAAAGCATATATTGAATATACAATTCCACCAAATATGTCTTTCGAGACAGTGTTCATGATCCAAGACAACACCAGCATATTACATCTTTTCCCACTGATTCAATGTGACACTTCCAACAGTAGGAAACTTACATGTATTGTCGATGACTGCTATTTTATTTTTAGCACGAAGAGCGATTAATATAGCACGACTCCAAACCCCATAATTTTCAAATCATGTATTGTTCAGTAACAATGTTCATACCTGGAGTATTCCCACGGATGAAGAATAATGGATCATTGAAAATATTGGTTTTAGCCATGGATCTATTGATTGTAGCTAGATATCAAGCACTAATTCAGCAACAAATAGCCAAAAATCGCAGAAACACTAAACAACCTCAATCGGTTGAGTACGAAAATCAGCTACGATCGCCAATAACTGATGGAGAATCTACGAAAAGCCTTGCGCACAATCTCCGGAGGGAAAAAATTCACTAGAACTTTTATCTGAATACCATATTAGGACGAACAACCGCTTGGGAGGAAAGTGATATTTCTTATATATTGAAAAATTATGTCAAGATCTATGTTCAACCCTTTTATATATGAGTCCTATAGAAGGCAAATAAGAAAAACGTAGAAAAAAAACACTTCAAATAACTAACGCTAACAGACACTAACACAGTTGCGCTTGCTTCAATGACGTCATTTTTTTAAAAAAAAAATATTATATTTTAAAAGAATGGTAAGGATAAATTTGGACATTTATTAAAATGATCAAATATAAATAATTGTATTATATTATAGATGATTTGTATCATTAATATTTATAATAAATATGATGTCGTTAATCTCCTTTTTATAATATGACAGAAAACTTGCTCATTAATAAATATTTATGTTTTCATTTCATCGAACATAATGCTGAATTAAAATGAAATAGTTAAGCTAATTATTTAAATTAATAATTTGGTGATAAACAAATTCAATTAAACATAAAAATAAATTGTTACGGTATTAATAATAAAAAATAATGAATATCTAAAGAATAGTTTTTCTTTTGGGTTAGATAATATTTGTGCTTGACGTAAGAATTATTTCAGGCTTTATTTTGGGATTTGATCACTAGGATTAAAACTTACTTACAAAAAATAATAGACGAGGGATTTCAAGTCCATAAATTTAAAACATAACAAATAATTTTTGAGTAGTCTTGTGAGATGGTCTCACGAATCTTTATCTGTGAGACGGGTCAGCCCTACCGATATTCACAATAAAAAGCAATACTCTTAGCATAAAAAGTAACACTTTTTCACGGATGACCCAAATAAGAGATCTGTCTCACAAAATACGACCCGTGAGACCGTCTCACACAAATTTTTTGTCATAACTTTTTGACCAGGGTTGCATTTGATGGATTTGATTCAAATGAAACCTTTTAATTTGTGAAAAATTTTAGAAGATATATCTATGTTGAATTTTAGTTGACATTTATTAAATTAGTATTAAAAATATCTGATGTAACGTGAATTTCAGCTTTACTTGAATTTATTTGTCCAAACAATACTAATTTGAAAAATTAAAAATATATATATATATATATTTATTTATTTATTTGAATTCGATTATTTAAAATTTAAGAATAAGAAACAAATTTTTGAAGATGTTTTTGATTTGATTAATATTATTTTTAAGTGATATTTTAGAAAAATAAAATTGGTCAATTATTTTATTAAAAAAATAATCTGCTTAAATGTATTTGAAATATTCAAGTCGTTTTTAAAAAATATTTGCTGGTTAAATTAGATAATAAAATATTTCATTATTTTCTATACATGGCGATTATTCTTCACGCTCCTTTGAGACGCGTGACACCTGAGTAGACGTGCACCATGGAATTCAACGCCACCCGTTCAAATTGAGGGAAGGATAGAGAGATATCACTGAAGCATCAATAGACTACACTGACTTAATTACTGAACCTGTGAAATCCACGAATGGCGGTTGTCTCCACGTCACTCGGCGCCGCTGCCGTGGCACAGCTTTCCACTCACTTCTCCGGCCTCAGGAAATCCGTTCCGAAGCTCGACTACTCTAACTCCACCTCTAGCGACTCGTTGTTACAAAACGTCGAGTCTCATCTCCGCATCGCCTCCTCCGACAATGCTTGCCGTGGCGTTGTTATGATGGCTGGTTCCGGCAAGGTCAATTATATATCTGGCTTTTTTACCTTCTTCTATTATGTAGATGATGTATTATGTACATTGCAGATCTGAAATACAGGTAATGGTTGTTCTGAAATTAGTGAAAATTCGATGGATAGAACTTTTGCTTTGATAACCCGTTCGTGTTCTGCTCTTTCTATCTTCCATCCCTGATCTTGATGTTTATTTTTTCACTTGCAGTTCTTTGTTGGTGGAAATTGGAAATGTGTAAGTATCATTTTGTCATCGGAATGCTTCTTAGTTTCGTTCCATAGCCTGATTTTCTGGCTTCAACTAGTCAGAGTGTTGTTATTTATGGAGAGATTGATTCACATTACGAATTCTAAGTTATGATTGGACCTTGGATCTATGCATCAGTTTGCTTCTCTAACTTTGAAGTGTCAAAATTAAACGTTTACGAAGCTATCAAAAACTGAACTTGAAAAGTCTAAATTTCCAAAGACTTGATACAAATATCTATAGCTTTTAGATGTTGTGTGAATGATTTACCATGTAATTACGTTGTCTTATCATAAAATGTTCTAGATTTTCCTCTACTTTCAAGAACAATGTTACGTATTGACATTGCTTGAATTGTCAATGGACAAGACTTCTTTTCATTGTAGATTCTTCTTTAAGATTACTCGGAGAAATATTCCTTTTTGTTCTTCATAAAATTTATTATAGTAACGCGAGGAGCAATTTCTTTTGCAGATGACAAGAATTGATTTTTTTCTATAATTTTTTGCTTTGGGTGCTTTATATTTTCATATATTTTAATCAATTAATGGTGATATCATAGATTTCATCTGTAATATGTTTCTCCTATCTTCCTTGGAGTATTTCACAGTCATATAGTGCGAGGTCTGATGAATCATTTGTGTTTTATTTTCAGGCCTTCCCTTTTTTCTCAGCTAATTTACTTTTTCTTGAAACTTTACTTTAGAATGGGACAAAAGAGTCTATTAGCAAGCTGGTTTCTGAAATAAACAATGCAACATTGGAGTCTGATGTTGGTGAGTTCTCCTTTTTAATATCTCATATCATGTCTTAAAGACAAACTCACAGGGTTTTATGTTTTCTTTAGTTTTTCCAATAATCACTGGAGCTTGAGTTTCACCATTTCACGGGATAGTCTTTTGAAAAGTGAACTTGTTTCTCAAATTTTTAGCTATGTTTGATTGCAGTGTAGTTGCATTCTGATTTGCAAACAAGATAACTTAGTTCTCTCTCTTTTCCGTACCTATTTCCTAGCTTATTGCATATAGTATTTTCCCCATAGTTCAGTGTAAGTCATGGTTTAAGATTAATCTGTTGTTCTGATATGGACTGCAACTATATCAACTGAGAAGAATTCCAATCCCTTAAAGAATTTTTGGAGGTAGTTGTAATTTTATCTGAACATTCTTCCCTTAATTGACGGGGAAGCAGCACCATGAAATAGTTAATGTAATGAACTGAACTTGTTGTTTTTTGCGTATTCTGCTCATTTTATACATAGAGAGATAAAGAGAGGGAGTGTTGGTGGGCCATCCATCTGAGCTCATGGATGTGTTATCATTATGACATTTAGAATATAGAACACTATTCGAATTGAGACCACCAGATTGATCTTAAATTTTTTGCTTTTCCCTTTTGTAGATGTTGTTGTAGCACCTCCATTTGTCTACATTGATCAAGTAAAGAACTCACTATCTGATCGGGTAGAGATAGCTGCTCAGAATTGTTGGACTGGAAAAGGTGGTGCTTTTACGGGAGAGATCAGGTGTGTGCCACACTTTCTACATGCAATGATCATACCGATATTATTTTTCTGTTTAAAGATGCAATAGTGTGACAGAAGCATTTTATATATTTTAATCTGTTTTCGGAAAGACTATGAACAATGATTTCGATGTTTCATGGTGTTTGAATGCTAAACGTTATAAATTTTTTTGGATGTATGATGTGTTGACATGATTGCACAGTGCGGAGCAAATAAAAGACCTTGGGTGCCAGTGGGTTGTTCTGGGGCATTCTGAACGTAGACATGTAATTGGAGAAGACAATGAAGTAAGCGAAAATAGAAGATCTTTTGATTTTGTCTTATTATAAAAAATGAAAAAGGAGTATTTTGCATTAAAATTTACCATTTCCAATTCTTGCCAACTCTATTCCACTTTATAAGGCCTTATCCACCCAAATCCTATACAGTTTATTGGGAAAAAGGCTGCATATGCCTTGAGCCAGAATTTAGGAGTAATAGCATGCATTGGGGAATTGTTGGAAGAAAGGGAAGCAGGAAGAACTTTTGATGTTTGTTACCAGCAGCTGAAGGCTTTTGCCGGCAAGTTTAGACTCTCTTATCTCTCTCTCTCTTTCTTTGTGTGTGAAACAAGAATTTTATGCCAAAACATATTGTTTAATCTGTTCTCTGTCTTTTGCTTTTATATGCAGATGCTGTTCCAGACTGGGATAAAATTGTGATTGCATATGAGCCTGTATGGGCAATTGGAACTGGCAAAGTGGCTACACCAGATCAGGCACAGGAAGTTCATGTAGCTGTTAGGGATTGGCTCAGTAAGAACGTGTCTGCTCAAGTTGCTTCTAAAACTCGGATTATATATGGAGGTACATTATTTTCAGTTTAAACCTTGAGTTTTTAGAAATTGACCTGCATCTATATTCCCATGAAAAAGAAAATTTGTACTTTTCCTACTATTACTCTGATTATTCGGTTCAAACTTCCTATCTGCCATTTGCTTAGAATGCTAGTATAGAACTATAAATATATTGTTTGTATGTTCTGAACATTAACGAGTTTTTTCTCAGGTTCGGTCAATGGAAGCAACTGTGCGGAGCTTGCAAAGCAAGAAGATATTGATGGATTTCTTGTGGGTGGTGCTTCCCTAAAGGTGACACTTCTATTCTTCAAGAAGAACTGATTTTACCTTTGATAATTGACACGCTAACAATGATAATAAAAGTTTGTTGGTGGTGCGATGCACTTCTTTCTGTTTTTTACTTTTTGCTTTTTAATCTCTTGATATGTTGATGCTCACACTTACACTTGCTGCAGGGTCCTGAGTTTGCCACCATTGTCAATTCCGTTACTTCCAAGAAGGTTATGGCTTGATTGTTTGTTGGACACAAAAGAATGGATCAGAGAATCACTCATACGAGATGGATAAATGTGTAACATCACAACCTGCCATTCCCTCATCCGGTATCTACATGACATCCTCTTATAAGTAGCGCCTCATTTTCCTTCATAATTTTGAATAACAAATATGATGAAGCGGAATCATAGAGTTCACTGACATTTTTTTTCCCTGGAGCGGTTCCGTTATGGATAGTATGTAATATTCATATTAGCTAAGCGATGTCCTGGTTGATATCATACCATGATTTGTAATTTGTCTCTCAACTGCTTAAACACCCGAAAAATTATCGAGGCTATTATGCTTTATTTTTCATGTGGCATGAGTCGAGTCGAGTTGAGCATCTTGAATTTAACATGTTTAAGATCTGTTCAATAATGTAATTAATATAGGCATCAAGTCTGAACATCTTTAATATGAGAATCCACACTCAAAGCATAGATGCTAAAGCCACCTCTGGAGTAAAAGCATCTCTCACCTTTATCCCCCTATATTAAACACCACTCCTCTGCAATAGGAAAATGAAAGAAATGGATTGGGTTTATACCAAGAGAAGGGGTCCAGAATGGAAACAAGGCTGGACTGATCAAACCTTGGCTTCCATATCCGCCCCACCGCTGCCACTCGTGGCGGTTTTCTCTATCGTCATATTCTTGTTATCATTGTCTCAATACTCTTCCTACAAAGAGCATGTACAAAATAGTGTAATAAGTTTCAAGTTATTGCTCTTCTTGGTGCCTGTGTTCTTGATCTTTTTCGTGCGTTCGAGGCCCCTATCGGGTGGGGGATTTGATTTGTCAAAGTTCTCACAACCTGGACGCCAAGTGAGGCAGGAATTCTCCCGTGGGATGGCCGGATTCCCGTGGGGCATGGCGGTGCTGGTGGTGGTGTTGCTTGTGCTGGTGTCGTACCAATCGAGGTTTCAATCCAAGTGGTTTCCCTTTGGCGGATCCGATTAGTTATTGAAGTACACATGGTTTGGTGCGAGTCTAAAAAGATAAGTAATCTCATTTGGTTATGTGCTAAGACATCCTATATCACTCAAATACATCGTACTGTCTCAATTCGGGCATCAACTGAGACATATGTAGAAATTATTTGTTCACATGAGATGGTAATAAAATGTTCAAGAAAATCAAGATATTTATAAGTTTCATGTCACTTGATTTGGATTCGATCCCCTTACCAAAAGATAATCGATGGCCCTTATGTAACCACCGATGGCGAATTTAATTCAGGCAGCATAAGTGTAAATTTGAAATGCATTGTGAAATTAAAATTAATTTCTTTTTCTAATATATGGAGCTTTGAAAATCATCTTTTATCAACATCTTAATCAAAGATGAGTCACGAAAACAAGTAGTCGTTAGCTTCTTTATTTATTTTTTTTTACTTCACCACGTTATCCCAATAATGATTCTTTGAATTTTAGTCGATTCATTAATTATTACACTTAAATATTTATTATAATGTCTATGTGGAAGGTAACTCGTTTCAAATAAAACTCCTAATATTCAATTTAAAATCGTTTTGAGAAACAACTACGTCTATATTTTTTTTTCGAAATAATAAAATTTTACGATGTACATCAAAATCAATATATTAGTCCACGTTCAAGATGATATTGTAGGTTTCATGGAATTAAATAGTCTTGTATATAATGTTCAATTGATAGCTGCGGCGGACAACATAATTGCGTGTCCTATCCCCGCATAAATTTATGAGACATTATGATGACCAACACTACATATAATATCTAATCAAAGATTAACGAATAACCTAAATAAGATATTCGTCTCACAAAATACGACTCGTGAGTCCGTCTCACACAAATTTTTGCCATATATATAAATAAGAGATTCGTCNACACATTTAATGTAACATAGAGCGATGTTCAAAATATATAGACATGCATCATATTTAACAATATTTTTTTTCTATTCATTTACTAGTATACTTTTATTTAATTAAAGGTATTGTAATTAACTAAATATTGAAAAGATAACAAACCATTTATATAATTACTCGATAAAAAATATTAAAATAGAAAAATTATTTGTATAATTGATATTTTCAATTAATTTCTTAATTTTTGTGGAAATTAATTGGGACGGAGATAATAACACTTTGAATATTTTATTTACCGACAAAGAACTAATTGAATTTTGAGCAATTAACATGACACGCATTCAGATAATAAATGACAAAAGGGCGGTTGATCCATGATGTGTAGTGACCCTATCGGTCTATGATATTCTATTTAATTCATCGATTAAATTTTTTAATATGAAAAATTGGTTAAATAACACCGATCAACTTTTTTTTTAAGAAAATGATCTCTTCAAGTGTATTCAATACACTTGAAGTGAATACACTTGAAGAGGTCATTTTCTTAAAAAAAAAGTTGACAAAAAAAATATCTACTTTCTAATCTTTATGTATTTTTTTAACCCAAAATTTTTGTTGAAATGGTTGATTAAATTTTTTTGTCAACCTATTTCCAAGTTTTGATGAGAGCTATAATTCAATAATCGTGAGCAATATTCAAGATTTGGTGATTGGGGGACTCCCATGGAATCCGCTTCTTGTTTCATGGTAGCTTCCCATTGATTGAAATCTTTTTATAGTTGAAGAAATGGATAAAACCGAAAAAATCTAAAACAAAAATACATATATTTGGGAAGATAGATTTGAAAACATGAATTTCAATTATAATTTTATTATTTACAGTGAAATAATAGATTAAATATTAAATTTAATTTTTTTATGGCGTGGAATCCACCACTGTTATTTTTCAATGCATACTGGGTTAATTCTTAGACTAACGTAATAATCTGAAAATCACGTTATTCATGTAGACCACACCGGACAAGCCTTGTATGACAAAGTCTCCCAAGAAGGTGTTTGGTAAGAAAATAAAACTCATGATCATTGATCAAACGCTCACGTATTCCACCAACTCGAACACCGCAGTAAAGATAACTCTTTATTTTATTTATTTACACATTAATTACATTAGGTACAATATATTTCAAATGAAACATTATTAAGTAAATTTGAAATTTATCTTAATTATATGAAATACTATATAAACATGCAAAATAGATTTTAAGTTCATAGTCTAATTTATCTAAAACAACAAAAAATATATTTGACTATATTTAAAATCTAGTGATTTAAAATCAATCTATAAATCCAAATACAACACGAATAGGTCTCTTATGAGACGGTCTCACGAATCTTTATCTGTAAGACGGGTAAACTTCACCGATATTCACAATAAAAAGTAATACTCTTAGCATACAAATTAATGCTTTCAGTTTTTTCATGGATGACCCAAATAAGATATCTGTCTCACAAAATAAGACCCGTGAAACCGCCTCACGCAAATTTTTGCCATACAACATTAATATTTCAACATACTATAAATTAAATAAAAGCAAAATTTATTTAAATAGTGTGATCAGTAGTATATATACTTTAGTGAAATTTGAATAATTAGATCGAATGAATGTTGCTATTTCAATATTTATGCATATTTGTTATTAAGATTCAATCTTAACTCGTTCCATGAGAAGCTGATGCTTTATCTGTTAAAAAAAATAATCTGAAATTGTGAAATTAAAGACCAGCCTGAAAAAAAAAAAAGTTGGCAGGACTTTTAACTCAATTTTGACAACATGCGGAACTGCATAAAGGTAAACATAAAAATGAAAAAAAATGAGACAGATCAACCTAATTCATATTCACAATAAAAAGTAATACTCTTAACATAAAAAGTAATATTTTTTTTTGGATGATCCAAATAAGAAGTACAGTCTCACAACTACGATACGTGAGACCGTATTACAGAAATTTTTACCAAAAAAAAATCACTTACAGCAACAAAACTATATTAATAATTAATATTTACAAAGATCCATTCCACTATTATATGATATATATATGCTAACAAAATCTTTTAAAATTTGAAGAACTTCCAGCCACACTGAAGTTTGACTGAATTTACAGCCAAATAGCTATCCATAATTTTGAGGAACATCATATAAACCAACCATCAAGAAAAGTAGACTGATACCGCATCAGAACAAGCAACAGCACGATCACGGCCGCCACGCCCCACGGCGAGCTGCCACCTTCCGACGGCATCAAGTACGACCCCATCTGCTGCCTCTCCCAAGGAGACCTCCCGTAGAACCACCACCCCGGATTCTCAAAACTCGATAGCCACTTCACGGAAAACACAAGAACCAGTGGCACTGCCATCAGCACCCATCCCATGTTTTCTTCTGTGGATTCCACCACAGATTCGTAGGAAACGTACCATTGGAGACCGAGGAAGACGAAAATCAGGGCCAAGATAAGGAGAACTGGATATGGTAGTGGGTTTAGAGAGAAGGCATCTAAGATTGAAGAGGCCGTGCTCCTTCTTTGGTAATTATACATGAGTGCGAGTCTGAATTTGATCACAAATTGATATGTGTTTGTGGACTCATTCTATGGTAGCTGAGAAGGGTGGCCTAACTATTTATAGCACCCAACGGCCTACTTTTTTCAACGTAAAGAGAGTAAGTTATGATTTTTATATGAAATTAAAATAAATTTTTAGAATTTTAAAGTTATGATTTTCTTATGAAATTAAAATAAATTTGTACAATTTTATTTTTATATTTATATAATGTACATAAGAACATAAATTATATTAAATTAAAAAATAGTTAAAGAGAGTGGTAACTCTCTTGTGCAAGTATTTCACGGATATGTATTCATGAGATAAGTCAACTTGATCTATATTTATTATGAAAATTAACATTTTTCTCTCAAATCAATTTTGACACAAAAATTAATATTTTTATTCAAATAAGCACATATTACAAATTTTTTTCACAACATAACTAAAAAAATGTTTTTGTAGTGAATAAAACTAATACTTTTCACTTAAATCAGTATATAATACACAATATTTATTCATAATATAACTAAAAAAAACAATGATATTTTTAAAGTGGAAAATATTACTTTGGACATAAAATGTTATACTTTTCATGTATTGGTTCATCGAAGATCTGTTTCACAAATTTAACCCGTGACACTGTCTCATAGGAGTTGAGTTTTTGTGAAATAGACAGGAGACAAACTTTTTACTCTAGTTGAATTAACTCAATAATAACCATGCAAACTATATAGTTATATGAAAGGTGAACTACGGTAAAATATAATTTAATTTTTTATTTTTTTAAAAAAAAGTTCAATCAGTTTGCATTTACTATAGTATCGACATTACATTGAACAAACTATTATATACGTATATGTATATGATTTTACTATAATACACACACACACACACACACACACGCAAGTGAATTTTATGCTATTTTTTTGTAGATTTTATAAATAGAAAGAAATTCATCAGAATGACAGAACGTAAAATGCCCCACAGCTCCGTGGAATTCCCCAGAATGTTGCCGTTTGTCATTGGATTGAGTTTACTTTACCCAATTTCTAAAATCATCTGCCAAGAAAAACTTGCCTCATTCCCGGACCTACTCAAATGTGATGATTCATCCTTTTTTTTTAATTCATAAAAGGGTTATTAAGGATATCATTATATATTTAAGATTTTGACGAATATAAAAAAAAATAATATAAACAGACATCATATCAAGCCAATGGTGGTTAAAAATCATCGACCCCATCAGATTATTGGGCCTACTTCACTTCCACCATTCAAGTGATCATTGGTGCCATTTGTTAAGAACAAGTTTGATGGCCTATTCATTATGCTTAGAGCCGCACATTTGTTGCTTCTTTTGCTGATTAAAACCCCCATAATTTTAGTGGCCAAGCTTTATGTTGCATAAAAATCTGACCCCAAATTCAAAAAATTAGACTATCACCTAGAGAGCTCCAATTAGTCAAACATTTCACTATCAATTTGTATAATCTATGTTGGTCCACGGCTTCTTTAAATGTATCTATGTTGAGTTAATTCTAAGTTGCAGGCCCAGCCTAAAAGTAAAACAGCAAGTTAAGGGAAGGTCTGATCTCTTTAAAACACGAGTAGATTTTAACAATTGTAAATTTTCACTTATATTGAACAATCGTAAATTTCACTTGAATTATGAAGTTGAGATGGGTTTTATACCCATCAAGAAATTGACACTATTTTGCGTAACATGTGTTACAACTCACAATAATATCATAAAAAGTTTCTACTTTCCACTCTTCGAGAGAAGGAGAAGAAACTACTGTACGTCATATTTAAATTTCTCTCTCACCTCCAACAATATGCCGGCAAATTTGAAAAGGATAGCGTGATATTTACCTTATACTAAGATTCCATGAAGCTCTGGTTGGTATTGGCATGGTTTTCCCACATGCTCGAAGAATCACCAATTCACATCTCGTTTGAGTAAATGAAAAGGTCCATGTTTATAAAAGATCCGAAGAGAAGGTGAAATCAAACTTTCCCTTGGAATTGGAAATTAAGTTTGTAATCATGTTGTAAGGCTGCCAGTGTGTTTCTGCAAGGTCCCTCTGTAAAAAAAAAAAAAAAAAAGACAGCAATGTTCAGGCATATGCATCACTAAATTCTTGCTTTTATTTTGTGTTGCGAAGCACTAAGCTCGTGTTTAAATATGAAATTTAATTCAACAGAAATGTTCACCTTCAAAATTGGTATGAAGAAGTTGAAGATCCTCCACCGAGCAGGAGTCCACTAAAGCATAGATGCCAGGTTTCAATGCTTCATCAACTTCCCTGAAAAGATGGAAAAACAAGCTTCATTTATTGCAAGCGACCATATGTGGATGTGAATGGCAGAAATGGAACCATTGCAGTTAAGGTATAGCAAACTGAAGATGCAGATTAGAAAAGCACCTTCTTATGCCTCTTTTAGCTGGTCCATTTCCACAATAAACCCATATGTAGCGGGACAAAAACTTAAATGCATGTAGCCCAAATACTTCCTTCTCCTGTCGTACCTGTAGTATACAGCAGATGAGTAAATTCACCGCAATAAAACACATAAACAGCAGGCTGGAGATATGTCTACATATACAACAGGAGATACAGCTAATGTGCCCGTGACATTTTTTGGCCCAGCCATACAAAATATAACTTAAACTCGGACCCTATTAAATGTCCCACCATTCTAACAAGGTGTTTAATGTTTCAAGAAAGGCTGTCCATTCTCTCGACTCTTGGAAAGATTCTAAATTTCGTAAAAAATAATTTTTTTGACATTTACTCAAATAGGCGTATATTACAAAATATTTTTCCATAACATAATTAACAAAAAATGATATTTTTGCTGTGAAAAATAATATTTTAAACATAAAATATCAAATATTTTTCACTCAAATCAGCATATATTAAATAATATTTTTTCATAACATAACTTACAAACAATGATAATCTACGTTGAAAAATAATATTTTGGACATAAAAAATCATACTTTGGAAATATTCTAAATTTATAAGCCAGAAGATTGAAAAACGCTAGAAAATAAGAAAATTCTCAGCCAAAAACCTTTCCACCCACCATGCAGTTGTTTTTGGCACTACGTAAATCAGTATCACTTCTCAAATGACTAACTTAAACGTTAGCTGCGGATGGACCGACTCTAACAGCGATAACAAGCAAAGAAAGATCACACGCACATTAGGGTCATTTAGAAAGCCAAAGTTGGTGTCAACATGCATCACTCACAATGATGCTATGCAATTACAAGTCAAATAATCAACAGAATTTCATAGTAGGGAACCACTACACCAATGAACACAGATAATAACTAGCAAAGAATGCTGCCAGACTGCGAGATGTATTGATAAAACAAACCTCTTCATACACTCTCCGTAGGCTACTGGCACATTCTACTGCCTTGCTTACTTCCCACGCGTAACTGACTCTTTCAACAACTGGATCAGTATTCACTATCTCCAAGCTATGAAGAAGAACACTAACTGAATCTTCAAGAAGAGATATGAACTGCCGGGTCTCACTATCAATGAAGAGGAAAGGGATTAAGATTAATAAAGACGTGTTGTGGTGTGTGTGTTTCAGAAAGTTAGTACAGGGGGATGAAAAGGGTTCAGAAACAAGGAGAATACTTTTTGTGATGCTTAAGAGTGGTGCACAACAGACGACAACATGCAGAATATAGCTCTGTTGAAAAATTTTGGTCAGCATTACTTTTGGTTCCAGATGCAGTTCTAACCGGAGCTTCAGAGATCTGAAGACTGAGAAAATATTGAAAGAGTGGCGCAGGCACACGCAGGGACTGTGCAATATGGTAAGCCTCTACTCGGAAGAAGGAGGGTTTTCCAAAAATTTTTGTCAGTACTTCAACACACATGAGAACAACTGATCCAGGATCAGGACCCCCACAAGTCTTGATGGAATCAACACATCCACGAAAGATACTCAGGGCCTGCAAATGCAATATGACATTGAAAAGACATGCAACAAAGCTCTGGATGTGTCTTTTGATCATACTCAAACGTCTATGTCCTGCAAACCACAGAAACAGAAAACGGAACATCAATAAAATGATACACCAAGTACACAACACAAAATCCAATGGCTGGTTGAGTGAACTTGTTTTAAATCCATCGAGCCTCCCAACATAGGTATGAATAGATAGAGAAGCCAGTAGAGAGGGTGGGTCAAGCGTGACTGTTGATACAGAATATAAGACAGCATGACTAGAAGTACCACACCAGAACAAAGAGTTGGCGGAAAAGCTATTTGGGGTAAAATTGGCAGCATGATTTTTTGTTCTCAAACTTTATCCAAGTTATTGTCACCCACCCACCCCCCATCCACCATTAAGCCTTTCATCTACCAATCACATCAACCTTAACAGATGGATAGTAAGGTCATTTCTTAGGAAGTAGTAAATCGAAGTAGAAAAGTAAACTGATTGCAGGAATACAGCACATAAGGAAATCAAGGCCAAATGATCATTTTCAATAAACCGTCCATCCCTTAAATGATGGTGAAAAATGATGCTTATAACAAACCAATTGCATATAAACAATATGCAATAGCAATGACAGCTCAAATAATTAAAACATTGCACCATAAACAAGATGCAATAACAGCCGTACTGATTTTCAGAATTACCTGTTACAAATTCGAGAATCAAATACAAGCAATCAACTCCTGCTGCCAAATCAGCGGAAATCTCTCCTCCATCGGAACTTCCACAACGTATTTCATAATTTGTCATCAAGCCTTCCTGCACCCCAACTAAAGCTCTCTCTACAGCCTGAATGGCTGATAGTAAGTGCAACTCAGATGATTTCCTGATATATGATGTAAATGATATCCTCAGCCTTGCCTTAAGCTCGATCAGTTTACTTGTTTCCTGATAAAGATAAGATTCCACAGTACTAGACAGCATTTTGTCATGCAATCCTCTCTCCTGAGATGTTAATGTTGCTTCCTTTCCCTGTAAAGAAATGCATTTTCCAATTGCCATAATGTGTAAGCCAACCAGCTTGACATACAAACCTCTGGACAATGAAGGATCAAATTGCGAAAAGTAACTGCCCAACTCTTCAAGAAACTTGACAACACCAAGTAACCAAACAAAGGCGAATTGATTGGTCATTTCATAATTGCTTGAGAATTCCAAGAGTACATGTTGAGAAATGTTTACTACAATAGGAACCCAGCCCCAAGATATTGAATTAAGGTTGATCTGCAAATTCAATCTCAAAACAGCTGAACAAGCAATAAAAAGTTGTTGGAGAAAGAAACCCACATCAGCATTTTCACCCCTCAAAAGCTCCAACAATAAATTCTTCTTCACACAATTTTTCTCAAGTTGAACCTCAGTCAACAAAGCTTCAAGCTTAGGGATTGCTGGGTGGGGCGCTCTCTTCAAATTACACTCCACAATATCACTCTTTATATCAGATGATATCATTTTTTCATTAGGGTGCATCACTCCCTCACCTGAAGCATCAGTGGAATAATCATAGCCACCAGTTGAGGACTCTCTAGTTCCCAATACATTATTGTCGCATATTGGCATATTGAGAACTGTATCTTCCTCAAGCAAAACAGCTTTTAAGCAAAAAATTATGAAATTGACACACGTATGAACCCATGAATCAATTTTGGTCATCAGGTCAGCATTATGACGAGAAAGCTTTATTCTGAGATCACAATTGACTGCATTTATGTCAACTAATGCGGAAGCCAATCCCCAAAAAAGTCCCTGAAAACAAGCCATTATAGCTGATAATTTATTTAGCTCCTGAAATCCAGCTAAACGTTCTAATTTCTTGTCTACACATGTATCCACAAAATTGTCCAGTGAGTTTTTTAGAAATTCTTCCAATATTTTAGCTACATGGATGACACTTTTCCCCGCAACCAAATTCTCATGGTGATTCACTACATCGGTGCACTCTGATAGATCAGACTCCTTGGTGTTCAACTTCAATTCTTTTCTCTTTCGATGAAGCTTCTTCGAGGATATGCAGGAGTTAAATGCACGTGCGAATTTATCCCTACTTACTATTAGCAGTGCATTAGATGTATGATCCATCAGGGAACAACTAGGAAATTGCATTTCAAAGGAAGTATCTTCTGGAAATGCACATCGAAATCCAATAACCACAAACAATGATTTTGGAAGCCAGGATAGAGGAAATGAGTATTCAGGAAGTTTGGAGGGGAGTTCAGGTTGTCTATTGATGTTTTCTTTGTAAGAAGCTGCCGTTAAATTTTTGAGAACCCTTCGACATAATACAAATAATCTGAAGATCTCGGGAGTACTCTGCATATTCAATGCACCATGCCACCGTAACAAGCTGCCAACCAGGAGCCTGTATTGCAAGGTTACTAATTATTCCGTCAATGTTGGAGGAAAAGATGAGAATAATTGACAGAAAACGTCAAATAAAGGCATTATTTAGGTTCAAATTCATAGTATCGAGGGTAATTTCCAAGTGTACAAGTAGATAGAGCATATCCTAAAAGTCGGGTGGCCATTTCTTTTATCTTATCAAATAATTCATTAGTAACAGTCACATGTATTTTCTTTTACTATATCAGCCCTTGTGCGCAGGCGCAGACACTCACCATTCACCCATCAACAAAAAAAAGAGTAAAGGCACCAATTCTAAATAGGTGCAAAATAAGATACAACCTTTGTTCAGAAGCTGCTACCTGAAAACAATCCCAGCCATGTCAGAAAATTGCCAGTTTTGAATTGTGCTGTGTACAAATCACAATGTTAAATTGATGCATAGAGGGCTCTAATAAAATTAAAAACCTACATACTTTTATTTAGTATTGACTCCTAATTTTTACTCCAGACATGTAGCAATCAAGAACAGTGAATCTCCCCTCCTTTTGAGGTTGACTATTTCCAGAAGTAGCAGATAACTCCACACAAGAAAACATCACATGTACCATATCTTTCGATTCCAACAACAGAGAAACCATCTCGAATGATGAACACAGTATCAATTACAAGGGATTGCAAATGTAAATCAGTTAGAATACGTAAGGAAATTAAAAGTCAAAATATACCTCTCGAGGTTGAGGATACAGGTGATATACAATGATGATGATCTCAATCTGAAATAGTCTTCAGGCATCCACATCAAAAGGGTAAGCAAAGACTGACATTTAGAAAAGTTGACATTAAAATGTTCACTGCAAGATTCATCTGGAACTGTGCTGGATTTTGTTAGTGGAAAATAACCAATTCCTTCATTAGATAAATTCCCAAACGCAGAAATAACCTCATCCCAATCAGGTGATTCACTCAGATCAACTTCAGGTGTAACAGATAAGAATAATGCTGACTTCTGCAAAATTCTGCAAAACCTTGATGCCATGTACCTGCAAACAAACTACGATGGCAAACAGTTAGGAAATAACATGGTTAGAGGAAAACACCCACAAGTTGCGAAGAGGTAATAAAGGAAAATGGAAGCAAATAAGATGCATGTAAGTAGCAGTCTGCACAAATGTCCTCGCAATATCAGTGAGAATTTTTCAGGAAGCACAATAATCCTAGAAGAGCCTATTTTCCATGTCTTAAGTCATTTATATTCTATGGATATGCTACAGTCCCTCTTTCAAAGCCACGTCACGATTTTGAATTTCATTAATGCTAAAAGACTTCCCAGTAGGTTAGAGACAAAGTACAAGAACATGTTATTGAAGAAGGCAGCTTCCTAAAATAATTTATTCAGCTAATCTGCTTCAGTGACCTATAATAAATATATGGTTCATCTCGTAAGAAGTTTTTCTCGGTCCACAACTGGATGAATACAAAATTTTCAACTAGATGTCTGTAGTCTGTAAAAGGTCTAACAATTAAGAGAGTGTGCATAGAGGAAAATAATTTAGAAAGGACAGGAGAGAAAAAAAAATTGCTGACATTCTCCTAGATATTACCATACCATTTGTTCATATGTGATGGTGTTTCTCAGAAACTCCAGTGCAATTTGATGCGCACTGACTTTCTTCATGCAGCCAGGCTTGCCGATATTATGAAGTCTAGAGAGATCAACAGCATTTCTTACATCGAAAATGGAAGCCTTGATCAGAAGGGAGATAAAATTCTTCAATTCCTTCCTGGTGGCATGAGAGTACCATATATCAACATTTTGGCAGATTATCCACCACAATGCACATGGCAACGATTTTTCATTAATGAAACCTACAGAAAAATTCAGACCATTATTGCTCAGACATTGGATGAATTTGTCATCAATTCCAGCATCAACTGAGGAAGTAGATATCAAGTCCTTAGACACTGACGAAAGAAATTCCATCACGAATTTTGTCAGGTCTGCAGCTTCTTCCTTCATTTCTGAGACGTGCCTTGTCCATTTCCGAATTCTCTTAGGAAATGAAGATAGACCAGCCTCATCTTTCAACTTTGGCTGATTACAAGTTTGATTCCAGTGAAGCACATATTCAGAAGACGCTATCAACTTATTCAGATCAACAAGTCTCATAGTAGCCATGGCATTTAATATATAGACCAAAGGTGGGCAAAGCACTGCAGAATTTTGAATACAAATGCTCGAGAAAGAACGTATAACATCAAGGAAAGAACCTGAAGGTTGGAGGATCAAAGGAAAAAAGCCTTTGTCAGCCAAGCCAGGCAACTCTAACCAATCCCTGGCAGAGTGCAGGGTAAATGAATCACCTATTAGTCTAGACATCTTTTTTGATGTAGCAGGAGGTATCAGGCTGATCACTTGCCGAAATAAGCTTCTGCAGGACAACAACAAACGACACAAGAACACCAGAATCCAGCACGTGGACACATTCTTACACTCAGTGCTATTACGTAAAGCTCTTCCATCAACAACAATGGAGAAATTCTTGATAGTATAAGACTGTAGAGGAACCACATTACTCAGACTAGAACTTATCATTTCTATCAAATTCTTAACAGAAACACCGACGAGATAACTATTCCCAGAATTGATAGTTATCGAGTCCAAAATGATCACGTACACCTCAGACAAGGCCTTGCCTAAGATTTCAGCTCGCAAATCGAAGTGCTCGGAGTTAAAACACAGCAGTTTTGGTTTAGAAATTTCATCTGCACCAGCCAACTGATGCTCAAACTTCATCCACTCTACTGATTCCATAATATCAGAACTTAACTGGTGAATGCATTCGGCAGTTTGCCCTTCTGGTATAGTTTTAATAGCATTACTGAAGGAGAGCCTAAATTCTAACGAGCATAAAAGCATGTTTATCGCATTCGAATAGGAAGACCAATGGTGCAATGGAGTCCATGATTCATCATCCCCAAAAAATGATATAGACCGCCTCACTGCTTTACAAAGCGCAAATATAGAAGAATTCACCTACAATAGCACAATATATTAGTACAGAAATTAAAATACAAAGTCCAGCATCAAAACAATCCCCCCCCCTCTCCCCGTAAAAAAAAAAAGCAAAATTTGAATGCAGAATATCAAGAAAGAGACCATACGTTTCATACTTCCTTTTCATGTTAAGAAAATCAAGTATTACCTTTAAAAGAAAACCAAGTCAGAGAAATACAGTTGAAATCATAGCTATCGGACTAAATGATAAGACGTCTGTTTCTCGAAAAGGCAAAAGGCAATGAATGCATCATCTACTCCTAAACATGTTTTAATTGTAGAACATTCCGGAATTAAGAAACACACACTTCAAATCAAAAGAAAGCATGCAACTAAAATACGGCTTATATCTCGATTTTGTAAGGCAGTACACTTTAATAATTTCCATAACTTTCTATGATTACGTGAATTTATAGGAGAATAAAACAGGAGGTTCTTGCACCAAAATCAAATTGTGAGTGACCAAAGTTTTATATGTGAAAATTTTCAAACCTGCCGAAGTTCGCTATACAGATCAATTAGTCTGCATCCCAGAGTCAATATCTCAAAGGACAGAACAGGTTGATCAAAAACATCCGTTGATCGATAGCTGCAGTTCATAGAGGTCAAAACCAAAGTCCATAATTTCTCTATATCATCTCCAACAACCTCATACTCAATATTTAATAAATGATGTGTGGTGATAATAAGCTCCTTTCTTGCAGAAACCAATAATTCTCTAAGTGATATCTCATCTGAGCCATAACATGATAGCTTTGGGTGAGTGATTTTGGCAAATAACAACATGACCACGTCATATATTACCTTCAGAAATTTCCTGGAAGCCCCATCAGAGGTATCCTCTAATCTGAGGTATACCTTCTCAGTAAAGACGCTGTCTAGCAACATACTGATGGATCTTAGTGTGTTGGAACTATTCAATAATACAGATACTTCTTCAACATCAGATTGAAGAAATGTATTTACATTTGCCAATAAATATTCCATGATCTGAGCAAAAAAATTAAAAACGCAATTCCACAGTTCTGCATTCATGACATGGCACTCATAATTCTCTTTCGTAATTACTATTCTGCTCTGAGAAATGTCACTTGGAACTCGACCAGTAGATCTGACATCAGATTGCCTAAAAACTCCTACACTGAATGAAGCTCCTTTATGCTTTGCAATGCAGCTAACAAACAAACGAAGCAGCTGTCCTAGACCAATTAGTGCAGACTTATTCGTCTCCACCATTGTTTCCACTTTATTGAATAGATGTCTATGATAACTTTTATTGACCAATATATCCTCCCCAAGTGTAACATCAGAAGCATTTATGTATCTAACAATACTTTGTAAGCTGAGAAATCCATCAATATGAGTGGGGTGGAATATCCCATGGGCTAAAACATCTTTAATCAATTTAGATAAATTATTTTTCCATTCAATATTATTTCCACAAGGATCACAATGCAGTACATGTAACAAGTGCAGTAAAGGTTCAAAAAGCTTATCAATGAAATCGCGGAAACCATTTTTACGCGTTGGATGGACCCTCAAAAATTTGGCAAATGGCTCCAGCAAACAATATGATAATTGCAAGACGAAATTTCCCAGCTTGCTGCCATCAAGTTGGCCCTGGACAATTTTCAAGATGACTTCAAGTAATTCATCAATGACAAGTATCCACGAGTCTAAATTTTCATTTGCAACTCCGCCATGGAATGAGAAGATAAACTTCGTACAGCCGAGAACAACATCATAAAACTCCAGTTGCTCATCAGAAAGTGTTCCAGCACGGCAAGAG
The DNA here is from genome assembly GCF_012295235.1 of Primulina huaijiensis. Lineage (NCBI taxonomy): Eukaryota > Viridiplantae > Streptophyta > Magnoliopsida > Lamiales > Gesneriaceae > Primulina > Primulina huaijiensis. The sequence goes on from NC_133316.1 coordinate 2,926,489, forward strand.
GAAACATCATTTACATAAGATGATGCATCCATTGTAATGCAACGAACTACCCGTAAAAAATCCTTTGAACAGGTCAATGAAATATGAAGGTCTTTTGACTGCTCCAAGCAGAAATGTAAAATTTTCCAGCATCTAAAATCCAAATATGACCCGGAAGTATTAAACTTACATTTGTTTTCTTCATGCCTTATTTTCTTTTCAGAAGCAATTAATACTGAATGAACCCAGTTATGCAGGTAAACTAATGTCCTCGCAGTGTTCATCACCTGCGAACACCGACTAGTATCATACATTTCCTCGACACTGCTTGTTTTTGCATAATCAAATGCTAAACCAACCTTCCTGCATTGTATTTCTGTTTTTCATCAAAAACTTACCATATATCCAGCAAACAGCTAATTTCCAAAACACTAAAAAAGAGCCCTATAATAGAAATAAGTTTGAGGCAAAAATACAATATCATTTTCTTTAAAAAATAATGATTAGAAAGGTAGATTGTGTAAAAGCATAAACCGAAAAAAGTGCAATATTTGTTTTATTTTCCAGAGACTATTTCTCATCCTCCAAAATAAAAAAAATACTATCATTTATATTTATTCTTTTTCTTCAAAACAAATTTTACCTCTTTTTCACATCAGTCGTCACAAAACATACATATATTTTTCTCCACCAATTATCAAAAATACTGTATCATCATATCATATTATAAACCAAATTATATTGTTTTGAAAATTATTAAATAAGTTTATCCAACCATTCCTGACATGATTTGACAGCCAATTAACAAAGTACGTTACCCAAAACAAAACAAAACAAAACAAAACCTACATTTTGTTTTCCCAAAACATCTTCCCATAAACAATCCTTAAAATTCTTACCCCAAAACTCCCGAAATAAAACCAAACATTGCAATTATTTCCCTCGTTAAAATTTCAGCAGGGACAATTAATAAAAGTTTTATAAAGAATTAGGAATATAAGTCTATCATAAAGCAAACTATCCACACTAAGAAACTAGTTGCCTGTAGTTTTTTCACTGATATGCGTTTCTGGTAAAGATAAAATCATGCCCAAATGATAAATACAAACTATATTTCATCACTTCCGGAGTGCCAAGATTGGCAGTAGGCACCATTGAAGGTATAAGCATCTCAGGGTATGATCGACTAATAGCAATTCCTAACGCTCTTCACACTGCTAGTTGGAACACCGTGCAGTATAACATGAATAAAGACACAATTCTGGTAAAGCTGAAGTTTTTATATTCATAATTTTCAAAAGTGATAAAATTTAATAGAAATTTGTAATTTTACAATTACACAAGCATTGAGAAGCGACACAAACAACAAAAACCCAGTTAACCCAAAAAAGGGTACCTTAAAAGGTCGATATTTTTGTCCTGGAGCGACAAAATTAGCTGCAAATTCCTCCATGGAGAACCTTCTTTGAGGTAGATGCTTCCTTCGTCATTTTCCTCCACTCTTTGACAGGAAAAACGACGTTTTGAAGGTTCTCCGCGGAGATGGCGCTCTTCTTGTTCTGCTTCGACATTGTCCGCGATAAATTTCTTCCTTTTCCTGATTTTCTTCTTCTCTATATAGTGTTTTTGGGGTTCGGAATTCATGTCTTCTACCTCCATCGTTGGTTGCTGATTTTGCTTATACAGAGGTTGTGGAGGGAATAATTGGGGTTTAGGGTTTTAGCTTCAATTCTTCATAGCATTTATTACACAAATATTCTTACAACACTGCCAAACACATCAATTTTTTTGGCACATATATTCAAAATATTATTATTTGTGTCAAAATTACATAAATTTTTTTGTGAAACAGTCTCAAAATCAATTTTGTGAGACGAATTTCTATTTAAGTCATCCATAAAGAAATATTAGTTTTTACGCAAAATGTATAAATTTTATTGTAAATATGAATAAGGTTGATCCGTCTCATGAATAAAGATATGTGAGACCGTCTCACAAAAAACATATTTTCAAAAAATATTTCTTTTCTTTATAAATATGATACGAATCAACATGTATCATAAATATAAATCTTTTAAACTGTCTTACAATGTGAATTACTTTATTTATTATTAGTTAATTTATTCAATGCTTATATTATTTGTTACTTTATTTATTATTAGTGAATTTACTCAATGACATATTATTAGTTTTGTCAATTATTTATATCTTCATAAAATTAAACCTACTTAATTAAAGATCCTAAATATTATATTTTAATATGATTATTCAAGTAATATATTTTTTATAATACGATTAAAATTGTATATTTAACCAAAAATTATTATCCAACTTTATATACGACCTGCTGAAAAAAAATATAAAACTTACATGTTTAGTTTTTAAAGTTTTGAAGATGTGCATGATTTGAGCCATTCACTCGTAGTTTCACATTGATTTTAATATAAATGGATTCATTTAACTCCACAAACAAACAAAAAAAAGGTGAAATTGTAAAATTCATCTAAAGTTATTTGGACTGTTTTGGAATTTTTTCTATCTTTTTAACCCATTGGAAACTTTATTGAATCATAAAAAAAATAAAAAAATCTTTTCACATTGACCAGAAAACTCAACTCTAATAGAGGATATTGTTAGTATATGTTAGTGATTAGTTAATGTCTAGAAGAGTCACATATTTGCTTTAACATTTTTGGACTCCTATATAATGGTGCTTGTACAAACATTCCACAATTCAATTCAATTCAATTCAATATATGGAGATTTATCACAGCTGATTTTGCACTCAATCGGTTGAGGTCGTTGAGTGTTTCCTTTTTGTCCTCTACAATTGGTTGATTTCCAGCTACAATTCGATAGATTCATGGCAAACAACAATAATTTCAATGATCCAATATTTCTGCATCCTTCGGATACTCCATGTATGACCATTGTTAGTTAACAATTGATAGGATATAAGAACCGGATTTTTCCCACCTTGTAATCAAATAATTGTAAGGAAAATTTTAGCATAAGATCTTGTTGTGTATTAAAATAAGATTTACATATTGGAAAATATTTTATATGGAAAATATGGAGATACTCTTGAATAGACAATATTAAGTTATTAAATTATGCTTAAGCATGCAATTTTCGAAATTAGGAAGGAAATTTTTGCAAGGTTTGAATATCATACAAATTAAAAAAATTAAGGCATGAATATTGCTAGAAATTTTCGAAATCCTACTAGATTACATGCGTATGATTGAGATGGATAGATACAAGGTAAGTTGGGATCAAATCATCAGACTTGAGCACAAAAATCCTTACTCATGGCCACCTAAATTTCGAATCAGTCAAGAGCAATGGATTAGGGAATAAATCTCACAATTTAGGTAGATGAATTTTCGAAAATTGGCAAGGATATTGGAGTCAAATATTGAGAGATTTGGAGAAAATTTTGGTATGATTTGAGTACCAAGTTTAGATCCACCATCTTCTCCTATAAATAGTCCATCAACCTCTAGCATTCCCTACCCCAAATTTTCGAAAATCCCTTGCTGAAAGTATCGAAATTCAGCAGCTCCCCTAGCAAAAACTCTGCCCGAAATCGTCCTGAAGTTAGCCTAAAAATCGAAGCCGAAGCGCCGTCCGAGCAAGAGCAAGAAGCGACCCAATTTCTGAATCCAAGCATCCACGTTTTTTAGCATTCAATACTGTAAGTGGGCTGTTTTTAAAATTTTAAAATTCGGATTTATGCATGTGTTCGGTTTTTGAAAAATAGTCGAGTACAATTCTTCTTCTACTCTTTCTTGTATTGTCATACGGTTTTTAAAGAACTGTGAGGAGTCGACTGTATATGGGTGGGAATCCCAAGCATGACATACCCTTACGCGGTGGGAGACATAACCGCTATACGGCCTCGCCCCTTAGAGACTGACGTCAGTAAACCATAGAAAGTAGATAAATCTCAGTGCTTGGTAAAAGTTATGCATGTGTTATGAATCATGAACGCAAGTCATTTTTTTTTCTCGAAATTTATGCATGTTGTTTTATTGTGCTCGATATGCCCACACTTATTGAGTATTCCCAAATATTCACCCCTCTTACAACCCTTCCCAGATAAGCTCGAAGAAGAACTTGAGGAGGAAGAGTCCGAAGAGTTCTGGGGATGGTGAATTTTCAAGAGTTTAGATTAAGTTTAAGTTATTACTATTCAGTTTTACGTTTTCGCATTTAAACTCTGTTATTTCTCGGATTTCGGTATTGTAAAGACAATTGTTATTTCATTTGAGATTATGATATATAAAATGGTTTCGGTTTACAATGTGCTACAAAAGCTTGTTGTTTCGATTGTGTGATTGTTAAACGTCGGTGTCAACCCTGAGTTTCGGGGCGTGACATAGGAGTTGAGAATTATGGCGTTGGGAGCCGTGCCATGTTAATTACCCTTCGTGCTTACAATAAGATAGCATTTATTGATGGAACGTATAAGTGTCCGGCTGTAGGAAATGTAATTTTGAATAATTGAGAAATATGTAATGCATTGGTGTTGTCTTGGATCATGGACTCTGTTTTGAAAGACATATTTGGTGGAATTGTATATTCTAGCTATGCTTCCGAGGTTTGGTCAGATTTGAAGGATCGGGTTGATAAAGTAAATAGCTCGACAATTTTTTCACTTCACCGAGAGCTTGGGAGATTAACTCAAAGAAACAACAATTCCTGTATACTTTTGTAAGTTGAAATAGTTGTGAGATGAGTATAGTTCTTTGGTAACCTTATTGTCATGTGAATGACGGCCTATATAAATGAAGAGTTGAAGAATGCTAGGAGACAATCACTTACTTTTGCACTCTACGACATACAAGCTTTTCAACCGCTACATTGCCAAATCACTGAGCTTGCATATCAGAAGATATTGAGCGCACTTAAAGTTACATTCTTTATCGCTCATTCAAGCACGCACTCATCAAAAATCAGTCTGATCAATCAATTATCAACCTAGAGCTACTCAAGAATAATGTTTCTTTATATCAGTAACCGTTGGGTTATTTGATTTACTAAGTGGTCTGGTGAACCGAGGGTTCTTAAATATCCAGAAGTGTAAAGTGATTACTAAGAGTTCCAATACAAGTAGTGTGATAAGTCCTAAATAGAATGAGCTGTTTCAATAGTTTGTAAAGCCAAAGTCTTTTAGTGGAATCTTTACTGAAAAGAAAGAAGGGGTGACGTAGGAGTTTTATCTCCGAACATCCATAAAATCATGTGTCTTTACTTTCTGCAATCCTTACAATTTGAACCGTTTCTTGTTAACAAGCTAGCCAACCGGTTGTAGTTATCAATAGAAATTATGAACTGTTTTCTGCATTTTTCAAGTGGTTCATATTTATAACCGTTTGAGAAAAGTTTCAACCGCCTAAAAACGATTGTAAACAAATTTAAAAACGTCAATTTCTTGAAGAGTTTATTCACATCCTCCTCTAAACTCTTTCCCGATCCTAACAAAAACCTTCTATGATAACACTTGTTAGGAACAACAGAGGTGTTTCGAGGGGAGAATTAATAAACACCTCGCAAAATTTTACTTCTTCTTGGAGCTAAATGAATCTCAACTGGTGTTAATAGACAAGATCAAATCTCGCTCTTCGAGGTTCAACAGACAACTTGAATAATCAGTTGGAAAAATTCCAGCCGAATTTAGTGATACAAATATTTATCAAAATCAATAGGCTGAATTCAGTGAACAACTATGAAATGAAAGTGCATTCGAAAATAAATGACACAAGATATTGTTTATGGAAGTTCGGAAGACAAGTTTTTCTACATCTTCTTTTCTTCTGTTTCTAGAATGATTTCATTAAAATACTTTGATAATTACAAATATTGCGACTACCCACTTCAGTAGGACTTACCACAGTCTAACTGGAACTATTAGTATCAACTTTTACACAACTTAAATGAATCTAAAAAGAAAGACTATTTCTGATAGTTACAAATTCACACTTGAAATAATAAATATTTGATACACTTGAGAGTAAAAAACTCAACACAGATGATCTTCAAATTAGATTACATAGAACTTTATGCGATTGCTTGTAAATATCAGCATAGCTTGAATTTTCTCTAAAATCTCATATAATAAATGCAGTTGATCGTAGAGTGTAGATCATTTTTTGAATCTTGTGAAGACTTTTTATACAGAGATTCCTACAATTAGATTTAAAAGACTATAATTTGATTGTACTTAGACCATTACAAAAATAATATTGAAAAAATGCCACATATCATTTGTTTTTTTACCTAAAATATTATAGAGCAATAAATTCCTGGCAAAAACTTGTGTGAGACGGTCTCACGGGTAGTATTTGTGAGACGGGTCTCTTATTTGGGTCATCCATGAAAAAGTATTACTTTTTATGCTAAGAGTATTACTTTTTATTGTGAATATGGGTAGGGTTGACCCGTCTCACAGATTAAGATCCGTGAGACGGTCTCACATGAGACACACTCTAAATTCCTGGAGTCAATGACATTAAACCACCACAATGTTTTTTTTCTTTATTCCCAAGATATTCTATGATGATCGGATTTTCAATTTATTGTTTTTCACCGATTAAGGAGCATATAAAAGGCTACCCGACATTACAATTCGGTGGAGATTAGATTAATTAGTAAAGTCTTCTTTTATTTGAATTCAATAGACCCATAAAAACTAAGAAGAGGTATTCTGTAATATGTGCGAAGGATCTCCTGAAATATAGTTTGCTGAATGACAAAAACTTGTGTGAGATAGAT